>NW_027193481.1:0-32616 GCF_032444005.1 Ranitomeya imitator | reverse complement strand
GCAGAGAAAAATGGCGCCGTCTTCAGTCTGCTGCTGGAACAGCAGCAGACCACATGGTAGGGGGATTGTCTTTTTTTTTTTTAAAGGGGCAATTTGCAGACTTGCACTAATAGTTGCACTCTGGAGCGCCAAAGGGATGGAGGGTGTGTTCAGATGGGCGGAGTTATGCAGATCAGGCGGCGTTATGCAGATTAGGCGGAGTTAGGCAGATTTTTTAAAAACGCGTTGGGCCCAAATTGAACACACCCCCACACACCCCCACACACCCCCCACACGCCCCCACACACACCAGAACTGCCATTTGAGAAGGCATCCAGAGTTTAGAAAAAAAATGTCTTCCCCTGGGCAATCATCTTTTGGGCTCTCTCCACAGTGAGTCCTGGTTGTGGGCCATGGGGCGTCTGGAGTGGCAAACCATTTCAGGCTATCGCTTCTCGGCCTTTTGGCTAAGATCAAGTGTAGTATCTGTTCTTATCAGTTTAATATCTGATACGTCCCCTATTTGGGGACCATATATTAAATGGATTTTTAGAACAGGGAGCTGGAAATGGAGCTTGCTCTGTCCACTCCACGCATTGACCCGTTATTGCAGTATCTCCGGGAACAGTGCACCCCTTCTCTGATCCGGTTTCCAAAAACAGATTGAATTGAAATCAGCCCAGCAAGTTGTCATTTAACACTTTCTGAGAATTCTTTTCAGGGTCAAAGAAGCACGTTTCAGGTGGCAAATGTAGCAATTTGCTCAGTTTCACTGGACCGTTTGCAACATTTCCTGTGCCTTGCTTTCACCTGTGCATGTTCAGCATTGGATTGCATCCAATATGCAATCAATCAATCAAGCAATCAAGCAATCTTTGCTGGTTGCAACAGGTGTGTTAAGATGTAGGCCCGAATGAGGCCTTTGTAACAGTGTTGCTAATATATTGTGCCATCTACAAAATTAGGCCGCCTGCCTGCCTGCCTGCCTGCCTGCCTGCCTGCCTGCCTGCCTGCCTGCCTGCCTGCTGTCTGTCAGCATGAAGTGTTTAAATTGAAGTATCCTACGAGTAGTTCGGCCATACATACTACATTTGTGACCGCATGCACAAATTCCTTTGTAAAACATTGGCTCCCTCTTGTGGACCACTGACTTTTAATTATGTGGTGTATGATATGTATTTCAATAAAGAAGGAAAAATGGTGTCTGTGATGATCTTGAATGTGCTAGTCTTGTCTATTTTGTCTTGTACTGTGTGAGTAGTATTCTAATGCTTTTGACCAACTGGGTGCGCTGCTGCTGCCTGCCCGCCTGCAGTAGATAGAATCTATGCACGGAACCTTCACCTGCTGCTGCTGTCACAATGGGGCCTTCAGCCATTGACTCCGGAACTCTCACGTGTCACAATGGGCTCTGGACTTATCTAAGGCAGAGAAAAATGGCGCCGTCTTCAGTCTGCTGCTGGAACAGCAGCAGACCACATGGTAGGGGGATTGTCTTTTTTTTTTTTAAAGGGGCAATTTGCAGACTTGCACTAATAGTTGCACTCTGGAGCGCCAAAGGGATGGAGGGTGTGTTCAGATGGGCGGAGTTATGCAGATCAGGCGGCGTTATGCAGATTAGGCGGAGTTAGGCAGATTTTTTAAAAACGCGTTGGGCCCAAATTGAACACACCCCCACACACCCCCACACACCCCCCACACGCCCCCACACACACCAGAACTGCCATTTGAGAAGGCATCCAGAGTTTAGAAAAAAAATGTCTTCCCCTGGGCAATCATCTTTTGGGCTCTCTCCACAGTGAGTCCTGGTTGTGGGCCATGGGGCGTCTGGAGTGGCAAACCATTTCAGGCTATCGCTTCTCGGCCTTTTGGCTAAGATCAAGTGTAGTATCTGTTCTTATCAGTTTAATATCTGATACGTCCCCTATTTGGGGACCATATATTAAATGGATTTTTAGAACAGGGAGCTGGAAATGGAGCTTGCTCTGTCCACTCCACGCATTGACCCGTTATTGCAGTATCTCCGGGAACAGTGCACCCCTTCTCTGATCCGGTTTCCAAAAACAGATTGAATTGAAATCAGCCCAGCAAGTTGTCATTTAACACTTTCTGAGAATTCTTTTCAGGGTCAAAGAAGCACGTTTCAGGTGGCAAATGTAGCAATTTGCTCAGTTTCACTGGACCGTTTGCAACATTTCCTGTGCCTTGCTTTCACCTGTGCATGTTCAGCATTGGATTGCATCCAATATGCAATCAATCAATCAAGCAATCAAGCAATCTTTGCTGGTTGCAACAGGTGTGTTAAGATGTAGGCCCGAATGAGGCCTTTGTAACAGTGTTGCTAATATATTGTGCCATCTACAAAATTAGGCCCCTGCCTGCCTGCCTGCCTGCCTGCCTGCCTGCCTGCCTGCCTGCCTGCCTGCCTGCTGTCTGTCAGCATGAAGTGTTTAAATTGAAGTATCCTACGAGTAGTTCGGCCATACATACTACATTTGTGACCGCATGCACAAATTCCTTTGTAAAACATTGGCTCCCTCTTGTGGACCACTGACTTTTAATTATGTGGTGTATGATATGTATTTCAATAAAGAAGGAAAAATGGTGTCTGTGATGATCTTGAATGTGCTAGTCTTGTCTATTTTGTCTTGTACTGTGTGAGTAGTATTCTAATGCTTTTGACCAACTGGGTGCGCTGCTGCTGCCTGCCCGCCTGCAGTAGATAGAATCTATGCACGGAACCTTCACCTGCTGCTGCTGTCACAATGGGGCCTTCAGCCATTGACTCCGGAACTCTCACGTGTCACAATGGGCTCTGGACTTATCTAAGGCAGAGAAAAATGGCGCCGTCTTCAGTCTGCTGCTGGAACAGCAGCAGACCACATGGTAGGGGGATTGTCTTTTTTTTTTTTAAAGGGGCAATTTGCAGACTTGCACTAATAGTTGCACTCTGGAGCGCCAAAGGGATGGAGGGTGTGTTCAGATGGGCGGAGTTATGCAGATCAGGCGGCGTTATGCAGATTAGGCGGAGTTAGGCAGATTTTTTAAAAACGCGTTGGGCCCAAATTGAACACACCCCCACACACCCCCACACACCCCCCACACGCCCCCACACACACCAGAACTGCCATTTGAGAAGGCATCCAGAGTTTAGAAAAAAAATGTCTTCCCCTGGGCAATCATCTTTTGGGCTCTCTCCACAGTGAGTCCTGGTTGTGGGCCATGGGGCGTCTGGAGTGGCAAACCATTTCAGGCTATCGCTTCTCGGCCTTTTGGCTAAGATCAAGTGTAGTATCTGTTCTTATCAGTTTAATATCTGATACGTCCCCTATTTGGGGACCATATATTAAATGGATTTTTAGAACAGGGAGCTGGAAATGGAGCTTGCTCTGTCCACTCCACGCATTGACCCGTTATTGCAGTATCTCCGGGAACAGTGCACCCCTTCTCTGATCCGGTTTCCAAAAACAGATTGAATTGAAATCAGCCCAGCAAGTTGTCATTTAACACTTTCTGAGAATTCTTTTCAGGGTCAAAGAAGCACGTTTCAGGTGGCAAATGTAGCAATTTGCTCAGTTTCACTGGACCGTTTGCAACATTTCCTGTGCCTTGCTTTCACCTGTGCATGTTCAGCATTGGATTGCATCCAATATGCAATCAATCAATCAAGCAATCAAGCAATCTTTGCTGGTTGCAACAGGTGTGTTAAGATGTAGGCCCGAATGAGGCCTTTGTAACAGTGTTGCTAATATATTGTGCCATCTACAAAATTAGGCCCCTGCCTGCCTGCCTGCCTGCCTGCCTGCCTGCCTGCCTGCCTGCCTGCCTGCCTGCTGTCTGTCAGCATGAAGTGTTTAAATTGAAGTATCCTACGAGTAGTTCGGCCATACATACTACATTTGTGACCGCATGCACAAATTCCTTTGTAAAACATTGGCTCCCTCTTGTGGACCACTGACTTTTAATTATGTGGTGTATGATATGTATTTCAATAAAGAAGGAAAAATGGTGTCTGTGATGATCTTGAATGTGCTAGTCTTGTCTATTTTGTCTTGTACTGTGTGAGTAGTATTCTAATGCTTTTGACCAACTGGGTGCGCTGCTGCTGCCTGCCCGCCTGCAGTAGATAGAATCTATGCACGGAACCTTCACCTGCTGCTGCTGTCACAATGGGGCCTTCAGCCATTGACTCCGGAACTCTCACGTGTCACAATGGGCTCTGGACTTATCTAAGGCAGAGAAAAATGGCGCCGTCTTCAGTCTGCTGCTGGAACAGCAGCAGACCACATGGTAGGGGGATTGTCTTTTTTTTTTTTAAAGGGGCAATTTGCAGACTTGCACTAATAGTTGCACTCTGGAGCGCCAAAGGGATGGAGGGTGTGTTCAGATGGGCGGAGTTATGCAGATCAGGCGGCGTTATGCAGATTAGGCGGAGTTAGGCAGATTTTTTAAAAACGCGTTGGGCCCAAATTGAACACACCCCCACACACCCCCACACACCCCCCACACGCCCCCACACACACCAGAACTGCCATTTGAGAAGGCATCCAGAGTTTAGAAAAAAAATGTCTTCCCCTGGGCAATCATCTTTTGGGCTCTCTCCACAGTGAGTCCTGGTTGTGGGCCATGGGGCGTCTGGAGTGGCAAACCATTTCAGGCTATCGCTTCTCGGCCTTTTGGCTAAGATCAAGTGTAGTATCTGTTCTTATCAGTTTAATATCTGATACGTCCCCTATTTGGGGACCATATATTAAATGGATTTTTAGAACAGGGAGCTGGAAATGGAGCTTGCTCTGTCCACTCCACGCATTGACCCGTTATTGCAGTATCTCCGGGAACAGTGCACCCCTTCTCTGATCCGGTTTCCAAAAACAGATTGAATTGAAATCAGCCCAGCAAGTTGTCATTTAACACTTTCTGAGAATTCTTTTCAGGGTCAAAGAAGCACGTTTCAGGTGGCAAATGTAGCAATTTGCTCAGTTTCACTGGACCGTTTGCAACATTTCCTGTGCCTTGCTTTCACCTGTGCATGTTCAGCATTGGATTGCATCCAATATGCAATCAATCAATCAAGCAATCAAGCAATCTTTGCTGGTTGCAACAGGTGTGTTAAGATGTAGGCCCGAATGAGGCCTTTGTAACAGTGTTGCTAATATATTGTGCCATCTACAAAATTAGGCCCCTGCCTGCCTGCCTGCCTGCCTGCCTGCCTGCCTGCCTGCCTGCCTGCCTGCCTGCTGTCTGTCAGCATGAAGTGTTTAAATTGAAGTATCCTACGAGTAGTTCGGCCATACATACTACATTTGTGACCGCATGCACAAATTCCTTTGTAAAACATTGGCTCCCTCTTGTGGACCACTGACTTTTAATTATGTGGTGTATGATATGTATTTCAATAAAGAAGGAAAAATGGTGTCTGTGATGATCTTGAATGTGCTAGTCTTGTCTATTTTGTCTTGTACTGTGTGAGTAGTATTCTAATGCTTTTGACCAACTGGGTGCGCTGCTGCTGCCTGCCCGCCTGCAGTAGATAGAATCTATGCACGGAACCTTCACCTGCTGCTGCTGTCACAATGGGGCCTTCAGCCATTGACTCCGGAACTCTCACGTGTCACAATGGGCTCTGGACTTATCTAAGGCAGAGAAAAATGGCGCCGTCTTCAGTCTGCTGCTGGAACAGCAGCAGACCACATGGTAGGGGGATTGTCTTTTTTTTTTTTAAAGGGGCAATTTGCAGACTTGCACTAATAGTTGCACTCTGGAGCGCCAAAGGGATGGAGGGTGTGTTCAGATGGGCGGAGTTATGCAGATCAGGCGGCGTTATGCAGATTAGGCGGAGTTAGGCAGATTTTTTAAAAACGCGTTGGGCCCAAATTGAACACACCCCCACACACCCCCACACACCCCCCACACGCCCCCACACACACCAGAACTGCCATTTGAGAAGGCATCCAGAGTTTAGAAAAAAAATGTCTTCCCCTGGGCAATCATCTTTTGGGCTCTCTCCACAGTGAGTCCTGGTTGTGGGCCATGGGGCGTCTGGAGTGGCAAACCATTTCAGGCTATCGCTTCTCGGCCTTTTGGCTAAGATCAAGTGTAGTATCTGTTCTTATCAGTTTAATATCTGATACGTCCCCTATTTGGGGACCATATATTAAATGGATTTTTAGAACAGGGAGCTGGAAATGGAGCTTGCTCTGTCCACTCCACGCATTGACCCGTTATTGCAGTATCTCCGGGAACAGTGCACCCCTTCTCTGATCCGGTTTCCAAAAACAGATTGAATTGAAATCAGCCCAGCAAGTTGTCATTTAACACTTTCTGAGAATTCTTTTCAGGGTCAAAGAAGCACGTTTCAGGTGGCAAATGTAGCAATTTGCTCAGTTTCACTGGACCGTTTGCAACATTTCCTGTGCCTTGCTTTCACCTGTGCATGTTCAGCATTGGATTGCATCCAATATGCAATCAATCAATCAAGCAATCAAGCAATCTTTGCTGGTTGCAACAGGTGTGTTAAGATGTAGGCCCGAATGAGGCCTTTGTAACAGTGTTGCTAATATATTGTGCCATCTACAAAATTAGGCCCCTGCCTGCCTGCCTGCCTGCCTGCCTGCCTGCCTGCCTGCCTGCCTGCCTGCCTGCTGTCTGTCAGCATGAAGTGTTTAAATTGAAGTATCCTACGAGTAGTTCGGCCATACATACTACATTTGTGACCGCATGCACAAATTCCTTTGTAAAACATTGGCTCCCTCTTGTGGACCACTGACTTTTAATTATGTGGTGTATGATATGTATTTCAATAAAGAAGGAAAAATGGTGTCTGTGATGATCTTGAATGTGCTAGTCTTGTCTATTTTGTCTTGTACTGTGTGAGTAGTATTCTAATGCTTTTGACCAACTGGGTGCGCTGCTGCTGCCTGCCCGCCTGCAGTAGATAGAATCTATGCACGGAACCTTCACCTGCTGCTGCTGTCACAATGGGGCCTTCAGCCATTGACTCCGGAACTCTCACGTGTCACAATGGGCTCTGGACTTATCTAAGGCAGAGAAAAATGGCGCCGTCTTCAGTCTGCTGCTGGAACAGCAGCAGACCACATGGTAGGGGGATTGTCTTTTTTTTTTTTAAAGGGGCAATTTGCAGACTTGCACTAATAGTTGCACTCTGGAGCGCCAAAGGGATGGAGGGTGTGTTCAGATGGGCGGAGTTATGCAGATCAGGCGGCGTTATGCAGATTAGGCGGAGTTAGGCAGATTTTTTAAAAACGCGTTGGGCCCAAATTGAACACACCCCCACACACCCCCACACACCCCCCACACGCCCCCACACACACCAGAACTGCCATTTGAGAAGGCATCCAGAGTTTAGAAAAAAAATGTCTTCCCCTGGGCAATCATCTTTTGGGCTCTCTCCACAGTGAGTCCTGGTTGTGGGCCATGGGGCGTCTGGAGTGGCAAACCATTTCAGGCTATCGCTTCTCGGCCTTTTGGCTAAGATCAAGTGTAGTATCTGTTCTTATCAGTTTAATATCTGATACGTCCCCTATTTGGGGACCATATATTAAATGGATTTTTAGAACAGGGAGCTGGAAATGGAGCTTGCTCTGTCCACTCCACGCATTGACCCGTTATTGCAGTATCTCCGGGAACAGTGCACCCCTTCTCTGATCCGGTTTCCAAAAACAGATTGAATTGAAATCAGCCCAGCAAGTTGTCATTTAACACTTTCTGAGAATTCTTTTCAGGGTCAAAGAAGCACGTTTCAGGTGGCAAATGTAGCAATTTGCTCAGTTTCACTGGACCGTTTGCAACATTTCCTGTGCCTTGCTTTCACCTGTGCATGTTCAGCATTGGATTGCATCCAATATGCAATCAATCAATCAAGCAATCAAGCAATCTTTGCTGGTTGCAACAGGTGTGTTAAGATGTAGGCCCGAATGAGGCCTTTGTAACAGTGTTGCTAATATATTGTGCCATCTACAAAATTAGGCCCCTGCCTGCCTGCCTGCCTGCCTGCCTGCCTGCCTGCCTGCCTGCCTGCCTGCCTGCTGTCTGTCAGCATGAAGTGTTTAAATTGAAGTATCCTACGAGTAGTTCGGCCATACATACTACATTTGTGACCGCATGCACAAATTCCTTTGTAAAACATTGGCTCCCTCTTGTGGACCACTGACTTTTAATTATGTGGTGTATGATATGTATTTCAATAAAGAAGGAAAAATGGTGTCTGTGATGATCTTGAATGTGCTAGTCTTGTCTATTTTGTCTTGTACTGTGTGAGTAGTATTCTAATGCTTTTGACCAACTGGGTGCGCTGCTGCTGCCTGCCCGCCTGCAGTAGATAGAATCTATGCACGGAACCTTCACCTGCTGCTGCTGTCACAATGGGGCCTTCAGCCATTGACTCCGGAACTCTCACGTGTCACAATGGGCTCTGGACTTATCTAAGGCAGAGAAAAATGGCGCCGTCTTCAGTCTGCTGCTGGAACAGCAGCAGACCACATGGTAGGGGGATTGTCTTTTTTTTTTTTAAAGGGGCAATTTGCAGACTTGCACTAATAGTTGCACTCTGGAGCGCCAAAGGGATGGAGGGTGTGTTCAGATGGGCGGAGTTATGCAGATCAGGCGGCGTTATGCAGATTAGGCGGAGTTAGGCAGATTTTTTAAAAACGCGTTGGGCCCAAATTGAACACACCCCCACACACCCCCACACACCCCCCACACGCCCCCACACACACCAGAACTGCCATTTGAGAAGGCATCCAGAGTTTAGAAAAAAAATGTCTTCCCCTGGGCAATCATCTTTTGGGCTCTCTCCACAGTGAGTCCTGGTTGTGGGCCATGGGGCGTCTGGAGTGGCAAACCATTTCAGGCTATCGCTTCTCGGCCTTTTGGCTAAGATCAAGTGTAGTATCTGTTCTTATCAGTTTAATATCTGATACGTCCCCTATTTGGGGACCATATATTAAATGGATTTTTAGAACAGGGAGCTGGAAATGGAGCTTGCTCTGTCCACTCCACGCATTGACCCGTTATTGCAGTATCTCCGGGAACAGTGCACCCCTTCTCTGATCCGGTTTCCAAAAACAGATTGAATTGAAATCAGCCCAGCAAGTTGTCATTTAACACTTTCTGAGAATTCTTTTCAGGGTCAAAGAAGCACGTTTCAGGTGGCAAATGTAGCAATTTGCTCAGTTTCACTGGACCGTTTGCAACATTTCCTGTGCCTTGCTTTCACCTGTGCATGTTCAGCATTGGATTGCATCCAATATGCAATCAATCAATCAAGCAATCAAGCAATCTTTGCTGGTTGCAACAGGTGTGTTAAGATGTAGGCCCGAATGAGGCCTTTGTAACAGTGTTGCTAATATATTGTGCCATCTACAAAATTAGGCCCCTGCCTGCCTGCCTGCCTGCCTGCCTGCCTGCCTGCCTGCCTGCCTGCCTGCCTGCTGTCTGTCAGCATGAAGTGTTTAAATTGAAGTATCCTACGAGTAGTTCGGCCATACATACTACATTTGTGACCGCATGCACAAATTCCTTTGTAAAACATTGGCTCCCTCTTGTGGACCACTGACTTTTAATTATGTGGTGTATGATATGTATTTCAATAAAGAAGGAAAAATGGTGTCTGTGATGATCTTGAATGTGCTAGTCTTGTCTATTTTGTCTTGTACTGTGTGAGTAGTATTCTAATGCTTTTGACCAACTGGGTGCGCTGCTGCTGCCTGCCCGCCTGCAGTAGATAGAATCTATGCACGGAACCTTCACCTGCTGCTGCTGTCACAATGGGGCCTTCAGCCATTGACTCCGGAACTCTCACGTGTCACAATGGGCTCTGGACTTATCTAAGGCAGAGAAAAATGGCGCCGTCTTCAGTCTGCTGCTGGAACAGCAGCAGACCACATGGTAGGGGGATTGTCTTTTTTTTTTTTAAAGGGGCAATTTGCAGACTTGCACTAATAGTTGCACTCTGGAGCGCCAAAGGGATGGAGGGTGTGTTCAGATGGGCGGAGTTATGCAGATCAGGCGGCGTTATGCAGATTAGGCGGAGTTAGGCAGATTTTTTAAAAACGCGTTGGGCCCAAATTGAACACACCCCCACACACCCCCACACACCCCCCACACGCCCCCACACACACCAGAACTGCCATTTGAGAAGGCATCCAGAGTTTAGAAAAAAAATGTCTTCCCCTGGGCAATCATCTTTTGGGCTCTCTCCACAGTGAGTCCTGGTTGTGGGCCATGGGGCGTCTGGAGTGGCAAACCATTTCAGGCTATCGCTTCTCGGCCTTTTGGCTAAGATCAAGTGTAGTATCTGTTCTTATCAGTTTAATATCTGATACGTCCCCTATTTGGGGACCATATATTAAATGGATTTTTAGAACAGGGAGCTGGAAATGGAGCTTGCTCTGTCCACTCCACGCATTGACCCGTTATTGCAGTATCTCCGGGAACAGTGCACCCCTTCTCTGATCCGGTTTCCAAAAACAGATTGAATTGAAATCAGCCCAGCAAGTTGTCATTTAACACTTTCTGAGAATTCTTTTCAGGGTCAAAGAAGCACGTTTCAGGTGGCAAATGTAGCAATTTGCTCAGTTTCACTGGACCGTTTGCAACATTTCCTGTGCCTTGCTTTCACCTGTGCATGTTCAGCATTGGATTGCATCCAATATGCAATCAATCAATCAAGCAATCAAGCAATCTTTGCTGGTTGCAACAGGTGTGTTAAGATGTAGGCCCGAATGAGGCCTTTGTAACAGTGTTGCTAATATATTGTGCCATCTACAAAATTAGGCCCCTGCCTGCCTGCCTGCCTGCCTGCCTGCCTGCCTGCCTGCCTGCCTGCCTGCCTGCTGTCTGTCAGCATGAAGTGTTTAAATTGAAGTATCCTACGAGTAGTTCGGCCATACATACTACATTTGTGACCGCATGCACAAATTCCTTTGTAAAACATTGGCTCCCTCTTGTGGACCACTGACTTTTAATTATGTGGTGTATGATATGTATTTCAATAAAGAAGGAAAAATGGTGTCTGTGATGATCTTGAATGTGCTAGTCTTGTCTATTTTGTCTTGTACTGTGTGAGTAGTATTCTAATGCTTTTGACCAACTGGGTGCGCTGCTGCTGCCTGCCCGCCTGCAGTAGATAGAATCTATGCACGGAACCTTCACCTGCTGCTGCTGTCACAATGGGGCCTTCAGCCATTGACTCCGGAACTCTCACGTGTCACAATGGGCTCTGGACTTATCTAAGGCAGAGAAAAATGGCGCCGTCTTCAGTCTGCTGCTGGAACAGCAGCAGACCACATGGTAGGGGGATTGTCTTTTTTTTTTTTAAAGGGGCAATTTGCAGACTTGCACTAATAGTTGCACTCTGGAGCGCCAAAGGGATGGAGGGTGTGTTCAGATGGGCGGAGTTATGCAGATCAGGCGGCGTTATGCAGATTAGGCGGAGTTAGGCAGATTTTTTAAAAACGCGTTGGGCCCAAATTGAACACACCCCCACACACCCCCACACACCCCCCACACGCCCCCACACACACCAGAACTGCCATTTGAGAAGGCATCCAGAGTTTAGAAAAAAAATGTCTTCCCCTGGGCAATCATCTTTTGGGCTCTCTCCACAGTGAGTCCTGGTTGTGGGCCATGGGGCGTCTGGAGTGGCAAACCATTTCAGGCTATCGCTTCTCGGCCTTTTGGCTAAGATCAAGTGTAGTATCTGTTCTTATCAGTTTAATATCTGATACGTCCCCTATTTGGGGACCATATATTAAATGGATTTTTAGAACAGGGAGCTGGAAATGGAGCTTGCTCTGTCCACTCCACGCATTGACCCGTTATTGCAGTATCTCCGGGAACAGTGCACCCCTTCTCTGATCCGGTTTCCAAAAACAGATTGAATTGAAATCAGCCCAGCAAGTTGTCATTTAACACTTTCTGAGAATTCTTTTCAGGGTCAAAGAAGCACGTTTCAGGTGGCAAATGTAGCAATTTGCTCAGTTTCACTGGACCGTTTGCAACATTTCCTGTGCCTTGCTTTCACCTGTGCATGTTCAGCATTGGATTGCATCCAATATGCAATCAATCAATCAAGCAATCAAGCAATCTTTGCTGGTTGCAACAGGTGTGTTAAGATGTAGGCCCGAATGAGGCCTTTGTAACAGTGTTGCTAATATATTGTGCCATCTACAAAATTAGGCCCCTGCCTGCCTGCCTGCCTGCCTGCCTGCCTGCCTGCCTGCCTGCCTGCCTGCCTGCTGTCTGTCAGCATGAAGTGTTTAAATTGAAGTATCCTACGAGTAGTTCGGCCATACATACTACATTTGTGACCGCATGCACAAATTCCTTTGTAAAACATTGGCTCCCTCTTGTGGACCACTGACTTTTAATTATGTGGTGTATGATATGTATTTCAATAAAGAAGGAAAAATGGTGTCTGTGATGATCTTGAATGTGCTAGTCTTGTCTATTTTGTCTTGTACTGTGTGAGTAGTATTCTAATGCTTTTGACCAACTGGGTGCGCTGCTGCTGCCTGCCCGCCTGCAGTAGATAGAATCTATGCACGGAACCTTCACCTGCTGCTGCTGTCACAATGGGGCCTTCAGCCATTGACTCCGGAACTCTCACGTGTCACAATGGGCTCTGGACTTATCTAAGGCAGAGAAAAATGGCGCCGTCTTCAGTCTGCTGCTGGAACAGCAGCAGACCACATGGTAGGGGGATTGTCTTTTTTTTTTTTAAAGGGGCAATTTGCAGACTTGCACTAATAGTTGCACTCTGGAGCGCCAAAGGGATGGAGGGTGTGTTCAGATGGGCGGAGTTATGCAGATCAGGCGGCGTTATGCAGATTAGGCGGAGTTAGGCAGATTTTTTAAAAACGCGTTGGGCCCAAATTGAACACACCCCCACACACCCCCACACACCCCCCACACGCCCCCACACACACCAGAACTGCCATTTGAGAAGGCATCCAGAGTTTAGAAAAAAAATGTCTTCCCCTGGGCAATCATCTTTTGGGCTCTCTCCACAGTGAGTCCTGGTTGTGGGCCATGGGGCGTCTGGAGTGGCAAACCATTTCAGGCTATCGCTTCTCGGCCTTTTGGCTAAGATCAAGTGTAGTATCTGTTCTTATCAGTTTAATATCTGATACGTCCCCTATTTGGGGACCATATATTAAATGGATTTTTAGAACAGGGAGCTGGAAATGGAGCTTGCTCTGTCCACTCCACGCATTGACCCGTTATTGCAGTATCTCCGGGAACAGTGCACCCCTTCTCTGATCCGGTTTCCAAAAACAGATTGAATTGAAATCAGCCCAGCAAGTTGTCATTTAACACTTTCTGAGAATTCTTTTCAGGGTCAAAGAAGCACGTTTCAGGTGGCAAATGTAGCAATTTGCTCAGTTTCACTGGACCGTTTGCAACATTTCCTGTGCCTTGCTTTCACCTGTGCATGTTCAGCATTGGATTGCATCCAATATGCAATCAATCAATCAAGCAATCAAGCAATCTTTGCTGGTTGCAACAGGTGTGTTAAGATGTAGGCCCGAATGAGGCCTTTGTAACAGTGTTGCTAATATATTGTGCCATCTACAAAATTAGGCCCCTGCCTGCCTGCCTGCCTGCCTGCCTGCCTGCCTGCCTGCCTGCCTGCCTGCCTGCTGTCTGTCAGCATGAAGTGTTTAAATTGAAGTATCCTACGAGTAGTTCGGCCATACATACTACATTTGTGACCGCATGCACAAATTCCTTTGTAAAACATTGGCTCCCTCTTGTGGACCACTGACTTTTAATTATGTGGTGTATGATATGTATTTCAATAAAGAAGGAAAAATGGTGTCTGTGATGATCTTGAATGTGCTAGTCTTGTCTATTTTGTCTTGTACTGTGTGAGTAGTATTCTAATGCTTTTGACCAACTGGGTGCGCTGCTGCTGCCTGCCCGCCTGCAGTAGATAGAATCTATGCACGGAACCTTCACCTGCTGCTGCTGTCACAATGGGGCCTTCAGCCATTGACTCCGGAACTCTCACGTGTCACAATGGGCTCTGGACTTATCTAAGGCAGAGAAAAATGGCGCCGTCTTCAGTCTGCTGCTGGAACAGCAGCAGACCACATGGTAGGGGGATTGTCTTTTTTTTTTTTAAAGGGGCAATTTGCAGACTTGCACTAATAGTTGCACTCTGGAGCGCCAAAGGGATGGAGGGTGTGTTCAGATGGGCGGAGTTATGCAGATCAGGCGGCGTTATGCAGATTAGGCGGAGTTAGGCAGATTTTTTAAAAACGCGTTGGGCCCAAATTGAACACACCCCCACACACCCCCACACACCCCCCACACGCCCCCACACACACCAGAACTGCCATTTGAGAAGGCATCCAGAGTTTAGAAAAAAAATGTCTTCCCCTGGGCAATCATCTTTTGGGCTCTCTCCACAGTGAGTCCTGGTTGTGGGCCATGGGGCGTCTGGAGTGGCAAACCATTTCAGGCTATCGCTTCTCGGCCTTTTGGCTAAGATCAAGTGTAGTATCTGTTCTTATCAGTTTAATATCTGATACGTCCCCTATTTGGGGACCATATATTAAATGGATTTTTAGAACAGGGAGCTGGAAATGGAGCTTGCTCTGTCCACTCCACGCATTGACCCGTTATTGCAGTATCTCCGGGAACAGTGCACCCCTTCTCTGATCCGGTTTCCAAAAACAGATTGAATTGAAATCAGCCCAGCAAGTTGTCATTTAACACTTTCTGAGAATTCTTTTCAGGGTCAAAGAAGCACGTTTCAGGTGGCAAATGTAGCAATTTGCTCAGTTTCACTGGACCGTTTGCAACATTTCCTGTGCCTTGCTTTCACCTGTGCATGTTCAGCATTGGATTGCATCCAATATGCAATCAATCAATCAAGCAATCAAGCAATCTTTGCTGGTTGCAACAGGTGTGTTAAGATGTAGGCCCGAATGAGGCCTTTGTAACAGTGTTGCTAATATATTGTGCCATCTACAAAATTAGGCCCCTGCCTGCCTGCCTGCCTGCCTGCCTGCCTGCCTGCCTGCCTGCCTGCCTGCCTGCTGTCTGTCAGCATGAAGTGTTTAAATTGAAGTATCCTACGAGTAGTTCGGCCATACATACTACATTTGTGACCGCATGCACAAATTCCTTTGTAAAACATTGGCTCCCTCTTGTGGACCACTGACTTTTAATTATGTGGTGTATGATATGTATTTCAATAAAGAAGGAAAAATGGTGTCTGTGATGATCTTGAATGTGCTAGTCTTGTCTATTTTGTCTTGTACTGTGTGAGTAGTATTCTAATGCTTTTGACCAACTGGGTGCGCTGCTGCTGCCTGCCCGCCTGCAGTAGATAGAATCTATGCACGGAACCTTCACCTGCTGCTGCTGTCACAATGGGGCCTTCAGCCATTGACTCCGGAACTCTCACGTGTCACAATGGGCTCTGGACTTATCTAAGGCAGAGAAAAATGGCGCCGTCTTCAGTCTGCTGCTGGAACAGCAGCAGACCACATGGTAGGGGGATTGTCTTTTTTTTTTTTAAAGGGGCAATTTGCAGACTTGCACTAATAGTTGCACTCTGGAGCGCCAAAGGGATGGAGGGTGTGTTCAGATGGGCGGAGTTATGCAGATCAGGCGGCGTTATGCAGATTAGGCGGAGTTAGGCAGATTTTTTAAAAACGCGTTGGGCCCAAATTGAACACACCCCCACACACCCCCACACACCCCCCACACGCCCCCACACACACCAGAACTGCCATTTGAGAAGGCATCCAGAGTTTAGAAAAAAAATGTCTTCCCCTGGGCAATCATCTTTTGGGCTCTCTCCACAGTGAGTCCTGGTTGTGGGCCATGGGGCGTCTGGAGTGGCAAACCATTTCAGGCTATCGCTTCTCGGCCTTTTGGCTAAGATCAAGTGTAGTATCTGTTCTTATCAGTTTAATATCTGATACGTCCCCTATTTGGGGACCATATATTAAATGGATTTTTAGAACAGGGAGCTGGAAATGGAGCTTGCTCTGTCCACTCCACGCATTGACCCGTTATTGCAGTATCTCCGGGAACAGTGCACCCCTTCTCTGATCCGGTTTCCAAAAACAGATTGAATTGAAATCAGCCCAGCAAGTTGTCATTTAACACTTTCTGAGAATTCTTTTCAGGGTCAAAGAAGCACGTTTCAGGTGGCAAATGTAGCAATTTGCTCAGTTTCACTGGACCGTTTGCAACATTTCCTGTGCCTTGCTTTCACCTGTGCATGTTCAGCATTGGATTGCATCCAATATGCAATCAATCAATCAAGCAATCAAGCAATCTTTGCTGGTTGCAACAGGTGTGTTAAGATGTAGGCCCGAATGAGGCCTTTGTAACAGTGTTGCTAATATATTGTGCCATCTACAAAATTAGGCCCCTGCCTGCCTGCCTGCCTGCCTGCCTGCCTGCCTGCCTGCCTGCCTGCCTGCCTGCTGTCTGTCAGCATGAAGTGTTTAAATTGAAGTATCCTACGAGTAGTTCGGCCATACATACTACATTTGTGACCGCATGCACAAATTCCTTTGTAAAACATTGGCTCCCTCTTGTGGACCACTGACTTTTAATTATGTGGTGTATGATATGTATTTCAATAAAGAAGGAAAAATGGTGTCTGTGATGATCTTGAATGTGCTAGTCTTGTCTATTTTGTCTTGTACTGTGTGAGTAGTATTCTAATGCTTTTGACCAACTGGGTGCGCTGCTGCTGCCTGCCCGCCTGCAGTAGATAGAATCTATGCACGGAACCTTCACCTGCTGCTGCTGTCACAATGGGGCCTTCAGCCATTGACTCCGGAACTCTCACGTGTCACAATGGGCTCTGGACTTATCTAAGGCAGAGAAAAATGGCGCCGTCTTCAGTCTGCTGCTGGAACAGCAGCAGACCACATGGTAGGGGGATTGTCTTTTTTTTTTTTAAAGGGGCAATTTGCAGACTTGCACTAATAGTTGCACTCTGGAGCGCCAAAGGGATGGAGGGTGTGTTCAGATGGGCGGAGTTATGCAGATCAGGCGGCGTTATGCAGATTAGGCGGAGTTAGGCAGATTTTTTAAAAACGCGTTGGTGGCCCAAATTGAACACACCCCCACACACCCCCACACACCCCCCACACGCCCCCACACACACCAGAACTGCCATTTGAGAAGGCATCCAGAGTTTAGAAAAAAAATGTCTTCCCCTGGGCAATCATCTTTTGGGCTCTCTCCACAGTGAGTCCTGGTTGTGGGCCATGGGGCGTCTGGAGTGGCAAACCATTTCAGGCTATCGCTTCTCGGCCTTTTGGCTAAGATCAAGTGTAGTATCTGTTCTTATCAGTTTAATATCTGATACGTCCCCTATTTGGGGACCATATATTAAATGGATTTTTAGAACAGGGAGCTGGAAATGGAGCTTGCTCTGTCCACTCCACGCATTGACCCGTTATTGCAGTATCTCCGGGAACAGTGCACCCCTTCTCTGATCCGGTTTCCAAAAACAGATTGAATTGAAATCAGCCCAGCAAGTTGTCATTTAACACTTTCTGAGAATTCTTTTCAGGGTCAAAGAAGCACGTTTCAGGTGGCAAATGTAGCAATTTGCTCAGTTTCACTGGACCGTTTGCAACATTTCCTGTGCCTTGCTTTCACCTGTGCATGTTCAGCATTGGATTGCATCCAATATGCAATCAATCAATCAAGCAATCAAGCAATCTTTGCTGGTTGCAACAGGTGTGTTAAGATGTAGGCCCGAATGAGGCCTTTGTAACAGTGTTGCTAATATATTGTGCCATCTACAAAATTAGGCCCCTGCCTGCCTGCCTGCCTGCCTGCCTGCCTGCCTGCCTGCCTGCCTGCCTGCCTGCTGTCTGTCAGCATGAAGTGTTTAAATTGAAGTATCCTACGAGTAGTTCGGCCATACATACTACATTTGTGACCGCATGCACAAATTCCTTTGTAAAACATTGGCTCCCTCTTGTGGACCACTGACTTTTAATTATGTGGTGTATGATATGTATTTCAATAAAGAAGGAAAAATGGTGTCTGTGATGATCTTGAATGTGCTAGTCTTGTCTATTTTGTCTTGTACTGTGTGAGTAGTATTCTAATGCTTTTGACCAACTGGGTGCGCTGCTGCTGCCTGCCCGCCTGCAGTAGATAGAATCTATGCACGGAACCTTCACCTGCTGCTGCTGTCACAATGGGGCCTTCAGCCATTGACTCCGGAACTCTCACGTGTCACAATGGGCTCTGGACTTATCTAAGGCAGAGAAAAATGGCGCCGTCTTCAGTCTGCTGCTGGAACAGCAGCAGACCACATGGTAGGGGGATTGTCTTTTTTTTTTTTAAAGGGGCAATTTGCAGACTTGCACTAATAGTTGCACTCTGGAGCGCCAAAGGGATGGAGGGTGTGTTCAGATGGGCGGAGTTATGCAGATCAGGCGGCGTTATGCAGATTAGGCGGAGTTAGGCAGATTTTTTAAAAACGCGTTGGGCCCAAATTGAACACACCCCCACACACCCCCACACACCCCCCACACGCCCCCACACACACCAGAACTGCCATTTGAGAAGGCATCCAGAGTTTAGAAAAAAAATGTCTTCCCCTGGGCAATCATCTTTTGGGCTCTCTCCACAGTGAGTCCTGGTTGTGGGCCATGGGGCGTCTGGAGTGGCAAACCATTTCAGGCTATCGCTTCTCGGCCTTTTGGCTAAGATCAAGTGTAGTATCTGTTCTTATCAGTTTAATATCTGATACGTCCCCTATTTGGGGACCATATATTAAATGGATTTTTAGAACAGGGAGCTGGAAATGGAGCTTGCTCTGTCCACTCCACGCATTGACCCGTTATTGCAGTATCTCCGGGAACAGTGCACCCCTTCTCTGATCCGGTTTCCAAAAACAGATTGAATTGAAATCAGCCCAGCAAGTTGTCATTTAACACTTTCTGAGAATTCTTTTCAGGGTCAAAGAAGCACGTTTCAGGTGGCAAATGTAGCAATTTGCTCAGTTTCACTGGACCGTTTGCAACATTTCCTGTGCCTTGCTTTCACCTGTGCATGTTCAGCATTGGATTGCATCCAATATGCAATCAATCAATCAAGCAATCAAGCAATCTTTGCTGGTTGCAACAGGTGTGTTAAGATGTAGGCCCGAATGAGGCCTTTGTAACAGTGTTGCTAATATATTGTGCCATCTACAAAATTAGGCCCCTGCCTGCCTGCCTGCCTGCCTGCCTGCCTGCCTGCCTGCCTGCCTGCCTGCCTGCTGTCTGTCAGCATGAAGTGTTTAAATTGAAGTATCCTACGAGTAGTTCGGCCATACATACTACATTTGTGACCGCATGCACAAATTCCTTTGTAAAACATTGGCTCCCTCTTGTGGACCACTGACTTTTAATTATGTGGTGTATGATATGTATTTCAATAAAGAAGGAAAAATGGTGTCTGTGATGATCTTGAATGTGCTAGTCTTGTCTATTTTGTCTTGTACTGTGTGAGTAGTATTCTAATGCTTTTGACCAACTGGGTGCGCTGCTGCTGCCTGCCCGCCTGCAGTAGATAGAATCTATGCACGGAACCTTCACCTGCTGCTGCTGTCACAATGGGGCCTTCAGCCATTGACTCCGGAACTCTCACGTGTCACAATGGGCTCTGGACTTATCTAAGGCAGAGAAAAATGGCGCCGTCTTCAGTCTGCTGCTGGAACAGCAGCAGACCACATGGTAGGGGGATTGTCTTTTTTTTTTTTAAAGGGGCAATTTGCAGACTTGCACTAATAGTTGCACTCTGGAGCGCCAAAGGGATGGAGGGTGTGTTCAGATGGGCGGAGTTATGCAGATCAGGCGGCGTTATGCAGATTAGGCGGAGTTAGGCAGATTTTTTAAAAACGCGTTGGGCCCAAATTGAACACACCCCCACACACCCCCACACACCCCCCACACGCCCCCACACACACCAGAACTGCCATTTGAGAAGGCATCCAGAGTTTAGAAAAAAAATGTCTTCCCCTGGGCAATCATCTTTTGGGCTCTCTCCACAGTGAGTCCTGGTTGTGGGCCATGGGGCGTCTGGAGTGGCAAACCATTTCAGGCTATCGCTTCTCGGCCTTTTGGCTAAGATCAAGTGTAGTATCTGTTCTTATCAGTTTAATATCTGATACGTCCCCTATTTGGGGACCATATATTAAATGGATTTTTAGAACAGGGAGCTGGAAAATGGAGCTTGCTCTGTCCACTCCACGCATTGACCCGTTATTGCAGTATCTCCGGGAACAGTGCACCCCTTCTCTGATCCGGTTTCCAAAAACAGATTGAATTGAAATCAGCCCAGCAAGTTGTCATTTAACACTTTCTGAGAATTCTTTTCAGGGTCAAAGAAGCACGTTTCAGGTGGCAAATGTAGCAATTTGCTCAGTTTCACTGGACCGTTTGCAACATTTCCTGTGCCTTGCTTTCACCTGTGCATGTTCAGCATTGGATTGCATCCAATATGCAATCAATCAATCAAGCAATCAAGCAATCTTTGCTGGTTGCAACAGGTGTGTTAAGATGTAGGCCCGAATGAGGCCTTTGTAACAGTGTTGCTAATATATTGTGCCATCTACAAAATTAGGCCCCTGCCTGCCTGCCTGCCTGCCTGCCTGCCTGCCTGCCTGCCTGCCTGCCTGCCTGCTGTCTGTCAGCATGAAGTGTTTAAATTGAAGTATCCTACGAGTAGTTCGGCCATACATACTACATTTGTGACCGCATGCACAAATTCCTTTGTAAAACATTGGCTCCCTCTTGTGGACCACTGACTTTTAATTATGTGGTGTATGATATGTATTTCAATAAAGAAGGAAAAATGGTGTCTGTGATGATCTTGAATGTGCTAGTCTTGTCTATTTTGTCTTGTACTGTGTGAGTAGTATTCTAATGCTTTTGACCAACTGGGTGCGCTGCTGCTGCCTGCCCGCCTGCAGTAGATAGAATCTATGCACGGAACCTTCACCTGCTGCTGCTGTCACAATGGGGCCTTCAGCCATTGACTCCGGAACTCTCACGTGTCACAATGGGCTCTGGACTTATCTAAGGCAGAGAAAAATGGCGCCGTCTTCAGTCTGCTGCTGGAACAGCAGCAGACCACATGGTAGGGGGATTGTCTTTTTTTTTTTTAAAGGGGCAATTTGCAGACTTGCACTAATAGTTGCACTCTGGAGCGCCAAAGGGATGGAGGGTGTGTTCAGATGGGCGGAGTTATGCAGATCAGGCGGCGTTATGCAGATTAGGCGGAGTTAGGCAGATTTTTTAAAAACGCGTTGGGCCCAAATTGAACACACCCCCACACACCCCCACACACCCCCCACACGCCCCCACACACACCAGAACTGCCATTTGAGAAGGCATCCAGAGTTTAGAAAAAAAATGTCTTCCCCTGGGCAATCATCTTTTGGGCTCTCTCCACAGTGAGTCCTGGTTGTGGGCCATGGGGCGTCTGGAGTGGCAAACCATTTCAGGCTATCGCTTCTCGGCCTTTTGGCTAAGATCAAGTGTAGTATCTGTTCTTATCAGTTTAATATCTGATACGTCCCCTATTTGGGGACCATATATTAAATGGATTTTTAGAACAGGGAGCTGGAAATGGAGCTTGCTCTGTCCACTCCACGCATTGACCCGTTATTGCAGTATCTCCGGGAACAGTGCACCCCTTCTCTGATCCGGTTTCCAAAAACAGATTGAATTGAAATCAGCCCAGCAAGTTGTCATTTAACACTTTCTGAGAATTCTTTTCAGGGTCAAAGAAGCACGTTTCAGGTGGCAAATGTAGCAATTTGCTCAGTTTCACTGGACCGTTTGCAACATTTCCTGTGCCTTGCTTTCACCTGTGCATGTTCAGCATTGGATTGCATCCAATATGCAATCAATCAATCAAGCAATCAAGCAATCTTTGCTGGTTGCAACAGGTGTGTTAAGATGTAGGCCCGAATGAGGCCTTTGTAACAGTGTTGCTAATATATTGTGCCATCTACAAAATTAGGCCCCTGCCTGCCTGCCTGCCTGCCTGCCTGCCTGCCTGCCTGCCTGCCTGCCTGCCTGCTGTCTGTCAGCATGAAGTGTTTAAATTGAAGTATCCTACGAGTAGTTCGGCCATACATACTACATTTGTGACCGCATGCACAAATTCCTTTGTAAAACATTGGCTCCCTCTTGTGGACCACTGACTTTTAATTATGTGGTGTATGATATGTATTTCAATAAAGAAGGAAAAATGGTGTCTGTGATGATCTTGAATGTGCTAGTCTTGTCTATTTTGTCTTGTACTGTGTGAGTAGTATTCTAATGCTTTTGACCAACTGGGTGCGCTGCTGCTGCCTGCCCGCCTGCAGTAGATAGAATCTATGCACGGAACCTTCACCTGCTGCTGCTGTCACAATGGGGCCTTCAGCCATTGACTCCGGAACTCTCACGTGTCACAATGGGCTCTGGACTTATCTAAGGCAGAGAAAAATGGCGCCGTCTTCAGTCTGCTGCTGGAACAGCAGCAGACCACATGGTAGGGGGATTGTCTTTTTTTTTTTTAAAGGGGCAATTTGCAGACTTGCACTAATAGTTGCACTCTGGAGCGCCAAAGGGATGGAGGGTGTGTTCAGATGGGCGGAGTTATGCAGATCAGGCGGCGTTATGCAGATTAGGCGGAGTTAGGCAGATTTTTTAAAAACGCGTTGGGCCCAAATTGAACACACCCCCACACACCCCCACACACCCCCCACACGCCCCCACACACACCAGAACTGCCATTTGAGAAGGCATCCAGAGTTTAGAAAAAAAAATGTCTTCCCCTGGGCAATCATCTTTTGGGCTCTCTCCACAGTGAGTCCTGGTTGTGGGCCATGGGGCGTCTGGAGTGGCAAACCATTTCAGGCTATCGCTTCTCGGCCTTTTGGCTAAGATCAAGTGTAGTATCTGTTCTTATCAGTTTAATATCTGATACGTCCCCTATTTGGGGACCATATATTAAATGGATTTTTAGAACAGGGAGCTGGAAATGGAGCTTGCTCTGTCCACTCCACGCATTGACCCGTTATTGCAGTATCTCCGGGAACAGTGCACCCCTTCTCTGATCCGGTTTCCAAAAACAGATTGAATTGAAATCAGCCCAGCAAGTTGTCATTTAACACTTTCTGAGAATTCTTTTCAGGGTCAAAGAAGCACGTTTCAGGTGGCAAATGTAGCAATTTGCTCAGTTTCACTGGACCGTTTGCAACATTTCCTGTGCCTTGCTTTCACCTGTGCATGTTCAGCATTGGATTGCATCCAATATGCAATCAATCAATCAAGCAATCAAGCAATCTTTGCTGGTTGCAACAGGTGTGTTAAGATGTAGGCCCGAATGAGGCCTTTGTAACAGTGTTGCTAATATATTGTGCCATCTACAAAATTAGGCCCCTGCCTGCCTGCCTGCCTGCCTGCCTGCCTGCCTGCCTGCCTGCCTGCCTGCCTGCTGTCTGTCAGCATGAAGTGTTTAAATTGAAGTATCCTACGAGTAGTTCGGCCATACATACTACATTTGTGACCGCATGCACAAATTCCTTTGTAAAACATTGGCTCCCTCTTGTGGACCACTGACTTTTAATTATGTGGTGTATGATATGTATTTCAATAAAGAAGGAAAAATGGTGTCTGTGATGATCTTGAATGTGCTAGTCTTGTCTATTTTGTCTTGTACTGTGTGAGTAGTATTCTAATGCTTTTGACCAACTGGGTGCGCTGCTGCTGCCTGCCCGCCTGCAGTAGATAGAATCTATGCACGGAACCTTCACCTGCTGCTGCTGTCACAATGGGGCCTTCAGCCATTGACTCCGGAACTCTCACGTGTCACAATGGGCTCTGGACTTATCTAAGGCAGAGAAAAATGGCGCCGTCTTCAGTCTGCTGCTGGAACAGCAGCAGACCACATGGTAGGGGGATTGTCTTTTTTTTTTTTAAAGGGGCAATTTGCAGACTTGCACTAATAGTTGCACTCTGGAGCGCCAAAGGGATGGAGGGTGTGTTCAGATGGGCGGAGTTATGCAGATCAGGCGGCGTTATGCAGATTAGGCGGAGTTAGGCAGATTTTTTAAAAACGCGTTGGGCCCAAATTGAACACACCCCCACACACCCCCACACACCCCCCACACGCCCCCACACACACCAGAACTGCCATTTGAGAAGGCATCCAGAGTTTAGAAAAAAAATGTCTTCCCCTGGGCAATCATCTTTTGGGCTCTCTCCACAGTGAGTCCTGGTTGTGGGCCATGGGGCGTCTGGAGTGGCAAACCATTTCAGGCTATCGCTTCTCGGCCTTTTGGCTAAGATCAAGTGTAGTATCTGTTCTTATCAGTTTAATATCTGATACGTCCCCTATTTGGGGACCATATATTAAATGGATTTTTAGAACAGGGAGCTGGAAATGGAGCTTGCTCTGTCCACTCCACGCATTGACCCGTTATTGCAGTATCTCCGGGAACAGTGCACCCCTTCTCTGATCCGGTTTCCAAAAACAGATTGAATTGAAATCAGCCCAGCAAGTTGTCATTTAACACTTTCTGAGAATTCTTTTCAGGGTCAAAGAAGCACGTTTCAGGTGGCAAATGTAGCAATTTGCTCAGTTTCACTGGACCGTTTGCAACATTTCCTGTGCCTTGCTTTCACCTGTGCATGTTCAGCATTGGATTGCATCCAATATGCAATCAATCAATCAAGCAATCAAGCAATCTTTGCTGGTTGCAACAGGTGTGTTAAGATGTAGGCCCGAATGAGGCCTTTGTAACAGTGTTGCTAATATATTGTGCCATCTACAAAATTAGGCCCCTGCCTGCCTGCCTGCCTGCCTGCCTGCCTGCCTGCCTGCCTGCCTGCCTGCCTGCTGTCTGTCAGCATGAAGTGTTTAAATTGAAGTATCCTACGAGTAGTTCGGCCATACATACTACATTTGTGACCGCATGCACAAATTCCTTTGTAAAACATTGGCTCCCTCTTGTGGACCACTGACTTTTAATTATGTGGTGTATGATATGTATTTCAATAAAGAAGGAAAAATGGTGTCTGTGATGATCTTGAATGTGCTAGTCTTGTCTATTTTGTCTTGTACTGTGTGAGTAGTATTCTAATGCTTTTGACCAACTGGGTGCGCTGCTGCTGCCTGCCCGCCTGCAGTAGATAGAATCTATGCACGGAACCTTCACCTGCTGCTGCTGTCACAATGGGGCCTTCAGCCATTGACTCCGGAACTCTCACGTGTCACAATGGGCTCTGGACTTATCTAAGGCAGAGAAAAATGGCGCCGTCTTCAGTCTGCTGCTGGAACAGCAGCAGACCACATGGTAGGGGGATTGTCTTTTTTTTTTTTAAAGGGGCAATTTGCAGACTTGCACTAATAGTTGCACTCTGGAGCGCCAAAGGGATGGAGGGTGTGTTCAGATGGGCGGAGTTATGCAGATCAGGCGGCGTTATGCAGATTAGGCGGAGTTAGGCAGATTTTTTAAAAACGCGTTGGGCCCAAATTGAACACACCCCCACACACCCCCACACACCCCCCACACGCCCCCACACACACCAGAACTGCCATTTGAGAAGGCATCCAGAGTTTAGAAAAAAAATGTCTTCCCCTGGGCAATCATCTTTTGGGCTCTCTCCACAGTGAGTCCTGGTTGTGGGCCATGGGGCGTCTGGAGTGGCAAACCATTTCAGGCTATCGCTTCTCGGCCTTTTGGCTAAGATCAAGTGTAGTATCTGTTCTTATCAGTTTAATATCTGATACGTCCCCTATTTGGGGACCATATATTAAATGGATTTTTAGAACAGGGAGCTGGAAATGGAGCTTGCTCTGTCCACTCCACGCATTGACCCGTTATTGCAGTATCTCCGGGAACAGTGCACCCCTTCTCTGATCCGGTTTCAAAAACAGATTGAATTGAAATCAGCCCAGCAAGTTGTCATTTAACACTTTCTGAGAATTCTTTTCAGGGTCAAAGAAGCACGTTTCAGGTGGCAAATGTAGCAATTTGCTCAGTTTCACTGGACCGTTTGCAACATTTCCTGTGCCTTGCTTTCACCTGTGCATGTTCAGCATTGGATTGCATCCAATATGCAATCAATCAATCAAGCAATCAAGCAATCTTTGCTGGTTGCAACAGGTGTGTTAAGATGTAGGCCCGAATGAGGCCTTTGTAACAGTGTTGCTAATATATTGTGCCATCTACAAAATTAGGCCCCTGCCTGCCTGCCTGCCTGCCTGCCTGCCTGCCTGCCTGCCTGCCTGCCTGCCTGCTGTCTGTCAGCATGAAGTGTTTAAATTGAAGTATCCTACGAGTAGTTCGGCCATACATACTACATTTGTGACCGCATGCACAAATTCCTTTGTAAAACATTGGCTCCCTCTTGTGGACCACTGACTTTTAATTATGTGGTGTATGATATGTATTTCAATAAAGAAGGAAAAATGGTGTCTGTGATGATCTTGAATGTGCTAGTCTTGTCTATTTTGTCTTGTACTGTGTGAGTAGTATTCTAATGCTTTTGACCAACTGGGTGCGCTGCTGCTGCCTGCCCGCCTGCAGTAGATAGAATCTATGCACGGAACCTTCACCTGCTGCTGCTGTCACAATGGGGCCTTCAGCCATTGACTCCGGAACTCTCACGTGTCACAATGGGCTCTGGACTTATCTAAGGCAGAGAAAAATGGCGCCGTCTTCAGTCTGCTGCTGGAACAGCAGCAGACCACATGGTAGGGGGATTGTCTTTTTTTTTTTTAAAGGGGCAATTTGCAGACTTGCACTAATAGTTGCACTCTGGAGCGCCAAAGGGATGGAGGGTGTGTTCAGATGGGCGGAGTTATGCAGATCAGGCGGCGTTATGCAGATTAGGCGGAGTTAGGCAGATTTTTTAAAAACGCGTTGGGCCCAAATTGAACACACCCCCACACACCCCCACACACCCCCCACACGCCCCCACACACACCAGAACTGCCATTTGAGAAGGCATCCAGAGTTTAGAAAAAAAATGTCTTCCCCTGGGCAATCATCTTTTGGGCTCTCTCCACAGTGAGTCCTGGTTGTGGGCCATGGGGCGTCTGGAGTGGCAAACCATTTCAGGCTATCGCTTCTCGGCCTTTTGGCTAAGATCAAGTGTAGTATCTGTTCTTATCAGTTTAATATCTGATACGTCCCCTATTTGGGGACCATATATTAAATGGATTTTTAGAACAGGGAGCTGGAAATGGAGCTTGCTCTGTCCACTCCACGCATTGACCCGTTATTGCAGTATCTCCGGGAACAGTGCACCCCTTCTCTGATCCGGTTTCCAAAAACAGATTGAATTGAAATCAGCCCAGCAAGTTGTCATTTAACACTTTCTGAGAATTCTTTTCAGGGTCAAAGAAGCACGTTTCAGGTGGCAAATGTAGCAATTTGCTCAGTTTCACTGGACCGTTTGCAACATTTCCTGTGCCTTGCTTTCACCTGTGCATGTTCAGCATTGGATTGCATCCAATATGCAATCAATCAATCAAGCAATCAAGCAATCTTTGCTGGTTGCAACAGGTGTGTTAAGATGTAGGCCCGAATGAGGCCTTTGTAACAGTGTTGCTAATATATTGTGCCATCTACAAAATTAGGCCCCTGCCTGCCTGCCTGCCTGCCTGCCTGCCTGCCTGCCTGCCTGCCTGCCTGCCTGCTGTCTGTCAGCATGAAGTGTTTAAATTGAAGTATCCTACGAGTAGTTCGGCCATACATACTACATTTGTGACCGCATGCACAAATTCCTTTGTAAAACATTGGCTCCCTCTTGTGGACCACTGACTTTTAATTATGTGGTGTATGATATGTATTTCAATAAAGAAGGAAAAATGGTGTCTGTGATGATCTTGAATGTGCTAGTCTTGTCTATTTTGTCTTGTACTGTGTGAGTAGTATTCTAATGCTTTTGACCAACTGGGTGCGCTGCTGCTGCCTGCCCGCCTGCAGTAGATAGAATCTATGCACGGAACCTTCACCTGCTGCTGCTGTCACAATGGGGCCTTCAGCCATTGACTCCGGAACTCTCACGTGTCACAATGGGCTCTGGACTTATCTAAGGCAGAGAAAAATGGCGCCGTCTTCAGTCTGCTGCTGGAACAGCAGCAGACCACATGGTAGGGGGATTGTCTTTTTTTTTTTTAAAGGGGCAATTTGCAGACTTGCACTAATAGTTGCACTCTGGAGCGCCAAAGGGATGGAGGGTGTGTTCAGATGGGCGGAGTTATGCAGATCAGGCGGCGTTATGCAGATTAGGCGGAGTTAGGCAGATTTTTTAAAAACGCGTTGGGCCCAAATTGAACACACCCCCACACACCCCCACACACCCCCCACACGCCCCCACACACACCAGAACTGCCATTTGAGAAGGCATCCAGAGTTTAGAAAAAAAATGTCTTCCCCTGGGCAATCATCTTTTGGGCTCTCTCCACAGTGAGTCCTGGTTGTGGGCCATGGGGCGTCTGGAGTGGCAAACCATTTCAGGCTATCGCTTCTCGGCCTTTTGGCTAAGATCAAGTGTAGTATCTGTTCTTATCAGTTTAATATCTGATACGTCCCCTATTTGGGGACCATATATTAAATGGATTTTTAGAACAGGGAGCTGGAAATGGAGCTTGCTCTGTCCACTCCACGCATTGACCCGTTATTGCAGTATCTCCGGGAACAGTGCACCCCTTCTCTGATCCGGTTTCCAAAAACAGATTGAATTGAAATCAGCCCAGCAAGTTGTCATTTAACACTTTCTGAGAATTCTTTTCAGGGTCAAAGAAGCACGTTTCAGGTGGCAAATGTAGCAATTTGCTCAGTTTCACTGGACCGTTTGCAACATTTCCTGTGCCTTGCTTTCACCTGTGCATGTTCAGCATTGGATTGCATCCAATATGCAATCAATCAATCAAGCAATCAAGCAATCTTTGCTGGTTGCAACAGGTGTGTTAAGATGTAGGCCCGAATGAGGCCTTTGTAACAGTGTTGCTAATATATTGTGCCATCTACAAAATTAGGCCCCTGCCTGCCTGCCTGCCTGCCTGCCTGCCTGCCTGCCTGCCTGCCTGCCTGCCTGCTGTCTGTCAGCATGAAGTGTTTAAATTGAAGTATCCTACGAGTAGTTCGGCCATACATACTACATTTGTGACCGCATGCACAAATTCCTTTGTAAAACATTGGCTCCCTCTTGTGGACCACTGACTTTTAATTATGTGGTGTATGATATGTATTTCAATAAAGAAGGAAAAATGGTGTCTGTGATGATCTTGAATGTGCTAGTCTTGTCTATTTTGTCTTGTACTGTGTGAGTAGTATTCTAATGCTTTTGACCAACTGGGTGCGCTGCTGCTGCCTGCCCGCCTGCAGTAGATAGAATCTATGCACGGAACCTTCACCTGCTGCTGCTGTCACAATGGGGCCTTCAGCCATTGACTCCGGAACTCTCACGTGTCACAATGGGCTCTGGACTTATCTAAGGCAGAGAAAAATGGCGCCGTCTTCAGTCTGCTGCTGGAACAGCAGCAGACCACATGGTAGGGGGATTGTCTTTTTTTTTTTTAAAGGGGCAATTTGCAGACTTGCACTAATAGTTGCACTCTGGAGCGCCAAAGGGATGGAGGGTGTGTTCAGATGGGCGGAGTTATGCAGATCAGGCGGCGTTATGCAGATTAGGCGGAGTTAGGCAGATTTTTTAAAAACGCGTTGGGCCCAAATTGAACACACCCCCACACACCCCCACACACCCCCCACACGCCCCCACACACACCAGAACTGCCATTTGAGAAGGCATCCAGAGTTTAGAAAAAAAATGTCTTCCCCTGGGCAATCATCTTTTGGGCTCTCTCCACAGTGAGTCCTGGTTGTGGGCCATGGGGCGTCTGGAGTGGCAAACCATTTCAGGCTATCGCTTCTCGGCCTTTTGGCTAAGATCAAGTGTAGTATCTGTTCTTATCAGTTTAATATCTGATACGTCCCCTATTTGGGGACCATATATTAAATGGATTTTTAGAACAGGGAGCTGGAAATGGAGCTTGCTCTGTCCACTCCACGCATTGACCCGTTATTGCAGTATCTCCGGGAACAGTGCACCCCTTCTCTGATCCGGTTTCCAAAAACAGATTGAATTGAAATCAGCCCAGCAAGTTGTCATTTAACACTTTCTGAGAATTCTTTTCAGGGTCAAAGAAGCACGTTTCAGGTGGCAAATGTAGCAATTTGCTCAGTTTCACTGGACCGTTTGCAACATTTCCTGTGCCTTGCTTTCACCTGTGCATGTTCAGCATTGGATTGCATCCAATATGCAATCAATCAATCAAGCAATCAAGCAATCTTTGCTGGTTGCAACAGGTGTGTTAAGATGTAGGCCCGAATGAGGCCTTTGTAACAGTGTTGCTAATATATTGTGCCATCTACAAAATTAGGCCCCTGCCTGCCTGCCTGCCTGCCTGCCTGCCTGCCTGCCTGCCTGCCTGCCTGCCTGCTGTCTGTCAGCATGAAGTGTTTAAATTGAAGTATCCTACGAGTAGTTCGGCCATACATACTACATTTGTGACCGCATGCACAAATTCCTTTGTAAAACATTGGCTCCCTCTTGTGGACCACTGACTTTTAATTATGTGGTGTATGATATGTATTTCAATAAAGAAGGAAAAATGGTGTCTGTGATGATCTTGAATGTGCTAGTCTTGTCTATTTTGTCTTGTACTGTGTGAGTAGTATTCTAATGCTTTTGACCAACTGGGTGCGCTGCTGCTGCCTGCCCGCCTGCAGTAGATAGAATCTATGCACGGAACCTTCACCTGCTGCTGCTGTCACAATGGGGCCTTCAGCCATTGACTCCGGAACTCTCACGTGTCACAATGGGCTCTGGACTTATCTAAGGCAGAGAAAAATGGCGCCGTCTTCAGTCTGCTGCTGGAACAGCAGCAGACCACATGGTAGGGGGATTGTCTTTTTTTTTTTTAAAGGGGCAATTTGCAGACTTGCACTAATAGTTGCACTCTGGAGCGCCAAAGGGATGGAGGGTGTGTTCAGATGGGCGGAGTTATGCAGATCAGGCGGCGTTATGCAGATTAGGCGGAGTTAGGCAGATTTTTTAAAAACGCGTTGGGCCCAAATTGAACACACCCCCACACACCCCCACACACCCCCCACACGCCCCCACACACACCAGAACTGCCATTTGAGAAGGCATCCAGAGTTTAGAAAAAAAATGTCTTCCCCTGGGCAATCATCTTTTGGGCTCTCTCCACAGTGAGTCCTGGTTGTGGGCCATGGGGCGTCTGGAGTGGCAAACCATTTCAGGCTATCGCTTCTCGGCCTTTTGGCTAAGATCAAGTGTAGTATCTGTTCTTATCAGTTTAATATCTGATACGTCCCCTATTTGGGGACCATATATTAAATGGATTTTTAGAACAGGGAGCTGGAAATGGAGCTTGCTCTGTCCACTCCACGCATTGACCCGTTATTGCAGTATCTCCGGGAACAGTGCACCCCTTCTCTGATCCGGTTTCCAAAAACAGATTGAATTGAAATCAGCCCAGCAAGTTGTCATTTAACACTTTCTGAGAATTCTTTTCAGGGTCAAAGAAGCACGTTTCAGGTGGCAAATGTAGCAATTTGCTCAGTTTCACTGGACCGTTTGCAACATTTCCTGTGCCTTGCTTTCACCTGTGCATGTTCAGCATTGGATTGCATCCAATATGCAATCAATCAATCAAGCAATCAAGCAATCTTTGCTGGTTGCAACAGGTGTGTTAAGATGTAGGCCCGAATGAGGCCTTTGTAACAGTGTTGCTAATATATTGTGCCATCTACAAAATTAGGCCCCTGCCTGCCTGCCTGCCTGCCTGCCTGCCTGCCTGCCTGCCTGCCTGCCTGCCTGCTGTCTGTCAGCATGAAGTGTTTAAATTGAAGTATCCTACGAGTAGTTCGGCCATACATACTACATTTGTGACCGCATGCACAAATTCCTTTGTAAAACATTGGCTCCCTCTTGTGGACCACTGACTTTTAATTATGTGGTGTATGATATGTATTTCAATAAAGAAGGAAAAATGGTGTCTGTGATGATCTTGAATGTGCTAGTCTTGTCTATTTTGTCTTGTACTGTGTGAGTAGTATTCTAATGCTTTTGACCAACTGGGTGCGCTGCTGCTGCCTGCCCGCCTGCAGTAGATAGAATCTATGCACGGAACCTTCACCTGCTGCTGCTGTCACAATGGGGCCTTCAGCCATTGACTCCGGAACTCTCACGTGTCACAATGGGCTCTGGACTTATCTAAGGCAGAGAAAAATGGCGCCGTCTTCAGTCTGCTGCTGGAACAGCAGCAGACCACATGGTAGGGGGATTGTCTTTTTTTTTTTTAAAGGGGCAATTTGCAGACTTGCACTAATAGTTGCACTCTGGAGCGCCAAAGGGATGGAGGGTGTGTTCAGATGGGCGGAGTTATGCAGATCAGGCGGCGTTATGCAGATTAGGCGGAGTTAGGCAGATTTTTTAAAAACGCGTTGGGCCCAAATTGAACACACCCCCACACACCCCCACACACCCCCCACACGCCCCCACACACACCAGAACTGCCATTTGAGAAGGCATCCAGAGT
>NW_027193480.1:0-32763 GCF_032444005.1 Ranitomeya imitator | reverse complement strand
AGAGTGTAGGGTATAGAGTGTAGGGTATAGAATGTAGGGTATAGAGTGTAGGGTAAAGAGTGTAGAGTGTAGGGTACAGAGTGCAGGGTGTAGAGTGTAGGGAATAGAGTGTAGAGTGTAGGGTGTAGAGTGTAGGGTGTAGAGTGTAGGGTGTAGGGTATAGAGTGTAGGGTATAGAGTGTAGGGTATAGAGTGTATGGTATAGAGCTTAGGGTGCAGAGTGTAGGGTATAGAATGTAGAGTTTAGGGTAGAGAGTGTGGGGCATAGAGTGTATGGTATACAGTGTAGAGTGTAGGGTATAGAGTGTATAGTGTAGGGTATAGAGTGTAGGGTATAGAGTGTATGGTATAGAGTGTAGGGGATAAAGTGTAGAGTGTAGGGTATATAGTGTATGGTATAGAGTGTAGGGTATAAAGTGTAGAGTGTAGGGTATAGAGTGTAGGGTATAGAGTGTAGAGTTTAGAGTGTAGGGTATAGAATGTAGAGTGTAGGGTGTAGAGTGTAAAGTGTAGGGTATAGAGTGTAGGATATAGAGTGTAGAGTGTAGGGTATAGAGTGTAGGGTATACAGTGTATGGTATAGAGTGTAGGGTATAGAGTGTAGAGTGTAGGGTATAGAGTGTAGGGTATAGAGTGTAGGGTATAGAGTGTAGAGTATAGATTGTAGGGTATAGGGTATAGGGTATAGACTGTATGGTGTAGAGTGTAGGGTATAGAGTGTAGAGTGTAGTGTAGAGTGTGGGGTGTAGAGTGGTGTAGAGTGTAGGATGTAGAGTGTATGGTTTAGAGTGTAGGGTATAGAGTATAGCGTGTATGGTATAGAGTGTAGTGTATAGAGTGTAGGGTATAGGGTATAGAGTGTAAGGTATAGAGTGTAGGGTATAGATTTTAGAGTGTAAGGTATAGAGTGTAGGGTGTGGAGTGTAGGGTATAGAGTGTAGGGTATAGAGTGTATGGTATAGAGTGTAGGGTATAGAGTGTATGGTATAGAGCGTAGAGTGTAGGGTATAGAGTGTATTTTATAGAGTGTAGGGTATAGAGTGTAGGGTATAGAGTGTAGAGTGTAGGGTATAGAGTGTAGGATATAGAGTGTAGAGTGTAGGGTATAGAGTGTAGGGTATAGAGTGTAGGGTATAGAGTGTAGAGTGTAGGGATTAGAGTGTAGGGATTAGAGTGTAGGGTATAGAGTGTAGAGTGTAGAGTATAGAGTGTGGGGTATAGAGTGTAGGGATCAGAGTGTAGGGATTAGAGTGTAGGGATTAGAGTGTAGGGATTAGAGTGTTGGGATTGGAGTGTAGGGTATAGAGTGTAGGGTATAGAGTGTAGGGTATAGAGTGTAGGGTATAGTGTGTATGGTATAGAGTGTAGGGTATAAAGTGTAGAGTGTATGGTATAGAGTGTAGGGTATAGAGTGTAAAGTGTAGGGTATAGAGTGTATGGTATAGAGTGTAGGGTGTAGAGTGTATGGTATAGAGTGTAGGGTATAGAGTGTAGAGTGTAGGGTATAGAGTGTAGGGTATAGAGTGTAGGGTATAGAGAGTAGGGTATAGAGTGTAGGGTATAGAGTGTAGGGTACAGAGTGTAGGGTATAGAGTGTAGGGTACAGAGTGCAGGGTGTAGAATGTAGGGTATAGAGTGTAGAGTGTAGAGTGTAGGGTGTAGAGTGTAGGGTATAGAGTGTAGGGTATAGAGTGTAGGGTATAGAGTGTAGGGTATAAAGTGTAGGGTGTAGGGTATAGAGTGTAGGGTATAGAGTGCAGGTTGTAGAGTGTAGGGTATAGAGTGTATGGTATAGGGTGTAGGGTATAAAGTGTAGGGTATAGAGTGTAGGGTATAGAATGTAGGGTATAGAGTGTAGGGTATAGAGTGTAGGGTATAGAGTGTATGCTATAGAGTGTAGAGTATATAGTGTAGAGTGTAGGGTATAGAGTGTAGGGTATAGAGTGTAGGGTATAGAGTGTAGGGTGTAGGGATTAGAGTGTAGGGATTAGAGTGTAGGGATTAGAGTGTAGGGTGTAGAGTGTAGGGTGTAGAGTGTAGGGTATAGAGTGTAGGGTATAGAGTGTAGGGTATAGAGTGTAGAGTGTAGGGATTAGAGTGTAGGGTATAGAGTGTAGGGTATAGAATGTAGGGTATAGAGTGTAGGGTAAAGAGTGTAGAGTGTAGGGTACAGAGTGCAGGGTGTAGAGTGTAGGGAATAGAGTGTAGAGTGTAGGGTGTAGAGTGTAGGGTGTAGAGTGTAGGGTGTAGGGTATAGAGTGTAGGGTATAGAGTGTAGGGTGTAGGGATTAGAGTGTAGGGATTAGAGTGTAGGGATTAGAGTGTAGGGTGTAGAGTGTAGGGTGTAGAGTGTAGGGTATAGAGTGTAGGGTATAGAGTGTAGGGTATAGAGTGTAGAGTGTAGGGATTAGAGTGTAGGGTATAGAGTGTAGGGTATAGAGTAGAGTGTAGAGTGTAGGCTATAGAGTGTAGACTATAGAGTGTAGGGTATAGAGTGTAGGGTATAGAGTGTAGGGTATAGAGTGTAAGGTGTAGGGTATAGAGTGTAGGGTATAGAGTGCAGGTTGTAGAGTGTAGGGTATAGAGTGTAGGGTATAGAGAGTAGGGTATAAAGTGTAGAGTGTAGGGTATAGAGTGTATAGTGTAGGGTATAGAGTGTAGGGTATAGAGTGTAGAGTGTAGGGTATAGAGTGTATGCTATAGAGTGTATGGTGTAGAGTGTATGGTATAGAGTGTAGGGTAAAGAGTGTAGAGTGTATGGTATAGAGTGTATGGTATAGAGTGTAGGGTATAGAGTGTAGGGTATAGAGTGTAGGGTATAGAGTGTATGTTATAGAGTGTAGGGTATAGAGTGTAGAGTGTAGGGTATAGAGTTTACAGTGTAGGGTATAGAGTGTAGGGTATAGAGTGTAAGGTATAGAGTGTAGGGTGTAGAGTGTAGGGTATAGAGTGCAGGTTATTGAGTGTATGGTATAGAGTGTATGGTATAGAGTGTAGGGTATAGAGTGTATGGTATAGAGTGTAGGGTATAGAGTGTAGAGTGTAGGGATTAGAGTGTAGGGTGTAGAGTGTATGGTATAGAGTGTAGAGTGTAGGTTATCGAGTGTAGGGTATAGAGTGTAGGGTGTAGAGTGTAGGGTATAGAGTGTTGGGTGTAGAGTGCAGGGTGTAGAGTGCAGGGTATAGAGTGTAGGATATAGAGTGTAGAGTGTAGGGTATAGAGTGTAGGGTGTAGGGTATAGAGTGTAGAGTGTAGGGTATAGAGTGTAGGGTATAGAGTGTAGGGTATAGAGTGTAGGGAATAGAGTGTAGAGTGTAAGGTGTAGAGTGTAGGGTATAGAGTGTAGGGTATATACTGTAGGGTATAGAGTGTAAAGTGTAGGGTATAGAGTGTAGGGTATAGAGTGTAGGGTTTAGAGTGTTGGGTGTAGAGTGCAGGGTGTAGAGTGCAGGGTATAGAGTGTAGGGTATAGAGTGTAGGGTATAAAGTGTAGAGTGTAGGGTATAGAGTGTATAGTGTAGGGTATAGAGTGTAGGGTATAGAGTGTAGGGTATAGAGTGTAGGGTATAGGGTATAGAGTGTAGGGTGTAGGGTGTAGAGTGTAGGGTGTTGAGTGTAGGGTATAGAGTGTAGGGTATAGAGTGTAGGGTGTAGGGTATAGAGTGTAGGGGATAGAGTGTAGGGTATAGAGTGTAGAGTTTATGGTATAGAGTGTAGAGTGTAGGGTATAGAGTGTAGGGTATAGACTGTAGGGTATAGAGTGTGGCGTAAAGAGTGTAGGGTATAGAGTGTAGAGTGTAGGGTATAGAGTGTACGGTATGGAGTGTAGGGTATAGAGTGTAGGGTATAGAGTGTAGAGTGTAGGGTATAGAATGTAGAGTATAGAGTGTAGGGTATAGAGTGTAGGGAATAGAGTGTATAGTGTAAGGTATAGAGTGTAGAGTATAGGGTATAGACGGTAGGGTGTAGAGTGTAGGGAGTAGAGTGTAGGGTATAGAGTGTAGGGTATAGAGTGCAGGGTATAGAGTGTAGGGTGTAGAGTGTAGGCTATAGAGTGTAGGGTATAGAGTGTAGGGTATAGAATGTAGGGTATAGAGTGTAGGGTATAGAGTGTAGGGTATAGAGTGTAGAGTGTAGGGTACAGAGTGTAGGGTATAGATTGCAGGTTGTAGAGTGCAGGTTGTAGAGTGTAGGGTATAGAGTGTAGGGTATAGAGTGTAGGGTTTAGAGTGTAGGGTATAGAGTGTAGGGTATAAAGTGTAGAGTGTAGGATATAGAGTGTATAGTGTAGGGTATAGAGTGTAGGGTATAGAGTGTAGGGTATAGAGTGTATAGTGTAGGGTATAGAGTGTATGCTATAGAGTGTATGGTGTAGAGTGTATGGTATAGAGTGTAGGGTGTAGAGTGTATGGTATAGAGTGTAGGGTGTAGAGTGTAGAGTATAGAGTGTAGGGTATAGAGTGTATGTTATAGAGTGTAGGGTATAGAGTGTAGAGTGTAGGGTATAGAGTTTAGAGTGTAGGGTATAGAGTGTAGGGTATAGAGTGTAGTGTATAGAGTGTAGGGTAAAGAGTGTAGAGTGTAGGGTACAGAGTGCAGGGTATAGAGTGTAGGGTATAGAGTGTAGAGTGTAGGGTGTAGAGTGTAGGGTGTAGAGTGTAGGGTATAGAGTGTAGAGTGTAGGGTGTAGAGTGTAGGGTGTAGGGTATAGAGTGTAGGGTATAGAGTGTAGGGTATAGAGTGTAGGGTATAGAGTGCAGGTTGTAGAGTGTAGGGTATAGAGTGTAGGGTAAAGAGTGTAGAGTGTAGGGTACAGAGTGCAGGGTGTAGAGTGTAGGGTATAGAGTGTAGGGTCTAGGGTGTAGAGTGTAGGGTATAGAGTGTAGAGTGTAGGGTATAGAGTGTACGGTATGGAGTGTAGGGTATAGAGTGTAGGGTATAGAGTGTAGAGTGTAGGGTATAGAATGTAGGGTATAGAGTGTAGGGTATAGAGTGTAGGGAATAGAGTGTATAGTGTAAGGTATAGAGTGTAGAGTGTAGGGTATAGACGGTAGGGTGTAGAGTGTAGGGAGTAGAGTGTAGGGTATAGAGTGTAGAGTGTAGGGTATAGAGTGCAGGGTATAGAGTGTAGGGTGTAGAGTGTAGGCTATAGAGTGTAGGGTATAGAGTGTAGAGTGTAGGGTATAGAGTGTAGGGTATAGAGTGTAGGGTATAGAGTGTAGGGTATAGAGTGTAGAGTGTAGGGTACAGAGTGTAGGGTATAGATTGCAGGTTGTAGAGTGCAGGTTGTAGAGTGTAGGGTATAGAGTGTAGGGTATAGAGTGTAGGGTATAGAGTGTAGGGTATAAAGTGTAGAGTGTAGGGCATAGAGTGTATAGTGTAGGGTATAGAGTGTAGGGTATAGAGTGTAGGGTATAGAGTGTATAGTGTAGGGTATAGAGTGTATGCTATAGAGTGTATGGTGTAGAGTGTATGGTATAGAGTGTAGGGTGTAGAGTGTATGGTATAGAGTGTAGGGTGTAGAGTGTAGGGTATAGAGTGTAGGGTATAGAGTGTATGTTATAGAGTGTAGGGTATAGAGTGTAGAGTGTAGGGTATAGAGTTTAGAGTGTAGGGTATAGAGTGTAGGGTATAGAGTGTAGTGTTTAGAGTGTAGGGTAAAGAGTGTAGAGTGTAGGGTACAGAGTGCAGGGTGTAGAGTGTAGGGTATAGAGTGTAGAGTGTAGGGTGTAGAGTGTAGGGTGTAGAGTGTAGGGTATAGAGCGTAGAGTGTAGGGTGTAGAGTGTAGGGTGTAGGGTATAGAGTGTAGGGTATAGAGTGTAGGGTATAGAGTGTAGGGTATAGGGTGTAGGGATTAGAGTGTAGGGATTAGAGTGTAGGGATTAGAGTGTAGGGTGTAAAGTGTAGGGTATAGAGTGTAGGGTATAGAGTGTAGGGTATAGAGTGTAGGGTATAGAGTGCAGGTTGTAGAGTGTAGGGTATAGAGTGTAGGGTAAAGAGTGTAGAGTGTAGGGTACAGAGTGCAGGGTGTAGAGTGTAGGGTATAGAGTGTAGGGTCTAGGGTGTAGTGTAGGGTATAGAGTGTAGAGTGTAGGGTGTAGAGTGTAGGGTGTAGGGTATAGAGTGTAGGGTATAGAGTGTAGGGTATAGAGTGTAGGGTATAGAGTGTAGAGTGTAGGGATTAGTGTGTAGGGTATAGAGTGTAGGCTATAGAGTGTAGGGTGTAGAGTGTAGGGTATAGAGTGTATGGTATAGAGTGTAGGGTATAGAGTGTAGGGTATAGAGTGTATGTTATAGAGTGTAGGGTATAGAGTGTAGAGTGTAGGGTATAGAGTTTAGAGTGTAGGGTATAGAGTGTAGGGTATAGAGTGTAAGGTATAGAGTGTAGAGTGTAGGGTATAGAGTGTAGGGTATAGAGTGTAGGGTATAGAGTGTAGGGTAAAGAGTGTAGAGTGTAGGGTACAGAGTGCAGGGTGTAGAGTGTAGGGTATAGAGTGTAGGGTGTAGAGTGTAGGGTATAGAGTGTAGGGTGTAGAGTGTAGGGTGTAGGGTATAGAGTGTAGGGTATAGAGTGTAGGGTATAGAGTGTAGAGTGTAGAGTGTAGGGTGTAGAGTGTAGGGTATAGAGTGTAGGGTATAGAGTGTAGGGTATAGAGTGTAGGGTGTAGGGATTAGAGTGTAGGGATTAAAGTGTAGGGTGTAGAGTGTAGGGTGTAGAGTGTAGGGTATAGAGTGTAGGGTATAGAGTGTAGGGTATAAAGCGTAGAGTGTAGGGTATAGAGTGTATAGTGTAGGGTATAGAGTGTAGGGTATAGAGTGTAGGGTATAGGGTATAGAGTGTAGGGTGTAGAGTGTAGGGTGAAGGGTGTAGAGTGTATGGTATAAAGTGTAGGGTATAGAGTGTAGGGATTAGAGTGTAGGGTATAGAGTGTAGGGTATAGAGTGTAGGGTATAGAGTGTAGGGTGTAGAGTGTAGAGTGTAGGGTATAGAGTGTAGAGTGTAGGGTATAGAGTGTAGGGTGTAGAGTGTAGAGTGTAGGGTATAGAGTGTAGAGTGTAGCGGATAGAATGTAGGGTATAGAGTGTAAGGTGTAGAGTGTAGGGTATAGAGTGTATGGTATAGAGTGTTGGGTATAAAGTATAGAGTGTATGGTATAGAGTGTAGGGTATAAAGTGTAGAGTGTAGGGTATAGAGTGTAGGGTATAGAGTGTAGAGTGTAGGGTAAAGAGTGTAGGGTATAGAGTGTAGGGTATAGAGTGTAGAGTGTAGGGTATAGAGTGTAGAGTATAGAGTGCAGGTTGTAAAGTGTAGGGTATAGAGTGTATGGTATGGAGTGTAGGGTATAAAGTGTAGAGTGTAGTGTATAGAGTGTAGGGTATAGAGTGTAGGAAATAGAGTGTAGGGTAAAGAGTGTAGAGTGTAGGGTACAGAGTGCAGGGTGTAGAGTGTAGGGTATAGAGTGTAGGGTGTAGAGTGTAGGGTATAGAGTGTAGGGTGTAGAGTGTAGGGTGTGAGGTATAGAGTGTAGGGTATAGAGTGTAGGGTATAGAGTGTAGAGTGTAGAGTGTAGGGTGTAGAGTGTAGGGTATAGAGTGTAGGGTATAGCGTGTAGGGTATAGAGTGTAGGGTATAGAGTGTAGGGTGTAGGGATAAGAGTGTAGGGATTAGAGTGTAGGGTGTAGAGTGTAGGGTATAGAGTGTAGGGTATAGAGTGTAGGGTATAAAGCGTAGAGTGTAGGGTATAGAGTGTATAGTGTAGGGTATAGAGTGTAGGGTATAGAGTGTAGGGTATAGAGTGTAGGGTATAGGGTATAGAGTGTAGGGTGTAGAGTGTAGGGTGTAGGGTGTAGAGTGTATGGTATAGAGTGTAGGGTATAGAGTGTAGGGATTAGAGTGTAGGGTATAGAGTGTAGGGTATAGAGTGTAGGGTATAGAGTGTAGGGTGTAGAGTGTAGAGTGTAGGGTATAGAGTGTAGAGTGTAGGGTATAGAGTGTGGGGTATAGAGTAGAGTGTAGAGTGTAGGGTATAGAGTGTAGAGTGTAGGGGATAGAATGTAGGGTATAGAGAGTAAGGTGTAGAGTGTAGGGTATAGAGTGTATGGTATAGAGTGTGGGGTATAAAGTGTAGAGTGTAGGGTATGGAGTGTAGGGTATAGAGTGTATGGTATAGAGTGTAGGGTTTAAAGTGTAGAGTGTAGGGTATAGAGTGTAGGGTATAGAGTGTAGAGTGTAGGGTAAAGAGTGTAGGGCATAGAGTGTAGGGTATAGAGTGTAGAGTGTAGGGTATAGAGTGTAGGGTATAGAGTGTAGGGTATAAAGTGTAGAGTGTAGTGTATAGAGTGTAGGGTATAGAGTGTAGGGTATAGAGTGTAGGGTATAGAGTGTAGGCTATAGAGTGTAGAGTGTAGGGTGTAGAGTGTAGGGTATAGAGTGTAGGGTATAGAGTGTAGGGTATAGAGTGTGGAGAAGAGAGTGTAGGGTATAGAGTGTAGGGTATAGAATGTAGAGTGTAGAGTGTAGGGTGTAGAGTGCAAAGTGTAGGGTATAGAGTGTAAGGTATAGAGTGTAGTGTATAGAGTGTATGTTATAGAGTGTAGGGTATAGAGTGTAGAGTTTAGGGTATAGAGTGTAGTGTATAGAGTGTATGGTATAGAGTGTATGGTATAGAGTGTAGAGTGTAGGGTATAGAGTGTAGGGTATAGAGTGTAGGGTATAGAGTGTAGGGTATAGAGTGTAGGGTATAGAGTGTAGAGTGTAGGGTATAGAGTGTAGGGTATAGAGTGTAGGGTATAGAGTGTAGGGTATAGAGTGTAAGGTATAGAGTGTAGGTTATAGAGTGTAGGGTATAGAGTGTAGGGTATAGAGTGTAGCTTATAGAGCGTAGGGTGTAGGGTATAGAGTGTAGGGTATAGAGTGTAGGGTATAGAGTGTAGAGTGTAGGGTATAGAGTGTATGGTATAAAGCTTAGGGTGTAGAGCGTAGGGTATAGAGTGTAGAGTTTAGGGTATAGAGTGTGGGGCATAGAGTGTATGGTATACAGTTTAGAGTGTAGGGTATAGAGTGTAGGGTATAGAGTGTAGGGTATAGAGTGTAGAGTGTAGGGTATAGAGTGTAGGGTATAGAGTGCAGGTTGTAGAGTGTAGGGTATAGAGTGTAGGGTATAGAGTGTAGGGTATAAAGTGTAGAGTGTAGGGTATAGAGTGTATAGTGTAGGGTATAGAGTGTAGGGTATAGAGTGTAGGGTATAGAGTGTATAGTGTAGGGTATAGAGTGTATGCTATAGAGTGTATGGTGTAGAGTGTATGGTATAGAGTGTAGGGTGTAGAGTGTATGGTATAGAGTGTAGGGTATAGAGTGTAGGGTATAGAGTGTAGGGTATAGAGTGTATGTTATAGAGTGTAGGGTATAGAGTGTAGAGTGTAGGGTATAGAGTTTAGAGTGTAGGGTATAGAGTGTAGGGTATAGAGTGTAAGGTATATAGTGTAGAGTGTAGGGTATAGAGTGTAGGGTATAGAGTGTAGGGTATAGAGTGTAGGGTAAAGAGTGTAGAGTGTAGGGTACAGAGTGCAGGGTGTAGAGTGTAGGGTATAGAGTGTAGAGTGTAGGGTGTAGAGTGTAGGGTGTAGAGTGTAGGGTATAGAGCGTAGAGTGTAGGGTGTAGAGTGTAGGGTGTAGGGTATAGAGTGTAGGGTATAGAGTGTAGGGTATAGAGTGTAGGGTATAGGGTGTAGGGATTAGAGTGTAGGGATTAGAGTGTAGGGATTAGAGTGTAGGGTGTAAAGTGTAGGGTATAGAGTGTAGGGTATAGAGTGTAGGGTATAGAGTGTAGGGTATAGAGTGCAGGTTGTAGAGTGTAGGGTATAGAGTGTAGGGTAAAGAGTGTAGAGTGTAGGGTACAGAGTGCAGGGTGTAGAGTGTAGGGTATAGAGTGTAGGGTCTAGGGTGTAGAGTGTAGGGTATAGAGTGTAGAGTGTAGGGTGTAGAGTGTAGGGTGTAGGGTATAGAGTGTAGGGTATAGAGTGTAGGGTATAGAGTGTAGGGTATAGAGTGTAGAGTGTAGGGATTAGTGTGTAGGGTATAGAGTGTAGGCTATAGAGTGTAGGGTGTAGAGTGTAGGGTATAGAGTGTATGGTATAGAGTGTAGGGTATAGAGTGTAGGGTATAGAGTGTATGTTATAGAGTGTAGGGTATAGAGTGTAGAGTGTAGGGTATAGAGTTTAGAGTGTAGGGTATAGAGTGTAGGGTATAGAGTGTAAGGTATAGAGTGTAGAGTGTAGGGTATAGAGTGTAGGGTATAGAGTGTAGGGTATAGAGTGTAGGGTAAAGAGTGTAGAGTGTAGGGTACAGAGTGCAGGGTGTAGAGTGTAGGGTATAGAGTGTAGGGTGTAGAGTGTAGGGTATAGAGTGTAGGGTGTAGAGTGTAGGGTGTAGGGTATAGAGTGTAGGGTATAGAGTGTAGGGTATAGAGTGTAGAGTGTAGAGTGTAGGGTGTAGAGTGTAGGGTATAGAGTGTAGGGTATAGAGTGTAGGGTATAGAGTGTAGGGTGTAGGGATTAGAGTGTAGGGATTAAAGTGTAGGGTGTAGAGTGTAGGGTGTAGAGTGTAGGGTATAGAGTGTAGGGTATAGAGTGTAGGGTATAGAGTGTAGGGTATAAAGCGTAGAGTGTAGGGTATAGAGTGTATAGTGTAGGGTATAGAGTGTAGGGTATAGAGTGTAGGGTATAGAGTGTAGGGTATAGGGTATAGAGTGTAGGGTGTAGAGTGTAGGGTGAAGGGTGTAGAGTGTATGGTATAAAGTGTAGGGTATAGAGTGTAGGGATTAGAGTGTAGGGTATAGAGTGTAGGGTATAGAGTGTAGGGTATAGAGTGTAGGGTGTAGAGTGTAGAGTGTAGGGTATAGAGTGTAGAGTGTAGGGTATAGAGTGTAGGGTGTAGAGTGTAGAGTGTAGGGTATAGAGTGTAGAGTGTAGCGGATAGAATGTAGGGTATAGAGTGTAAGGTGTAGAGTGTAGGGTATAGAGTGTATGGTATAGAGTGTTGGGTATAAAGTATAGAGTGTATGGTATAGAGTGTAGGGTATAAAGTGTAGAGTGTAGGGTATAGAGTGTAGGGTATAGAGTGTAGAGTGTAGGGTAAAGAGTGTAGGGTATAGAGTGTAGGGTATAGAGTGTAGAGTGTAGGGTATAGAGTGTAGAGTATAGAGTGCAGGTTGTAAAGTGTAGGGTATAGAGTGTATGGTATGGAGTGTAGGGTATAAAGTGTAGAGTGTAGTGTATAGAGTGTAGGGTATAGAGTGTAGGAAATAGAGTGTAGGGTAAAGAGTGTAGAGTGTAGGGTACAGAGTGCAGGGTGTAGAGTGTGGGGTATAGAGTGTAGGGTGTAGAGTGTAGGGTATAGAGTGTAGGGTGTAGAGTGTAGGGTGTGAGGTATAGAGTGTAGGGTATAGAGTGTAGGGTATAGAGTGTAGAGTGTAGAGTGTAGGGTGTAGAGTGTAGGGTATAGAGTGTAGGGTATAGAGTGTAGGGTATAGAGTGTAGGGTGTAGGGATAAGAGTGTAGGGATTAGAGTGTAGGGTGTAGAGTGTAGGGTATAGAGTGTAGGGTATAGAGTGTAGGGTATAAAGCGTAGAGTGTAGGGTATAGAGTGTATAGTGTAGGGTATAGAGTGTAGGGTATAGAGTGTAGGGTATAGAGTGTAGGGTATAGGGTATAGAGTGTAGGGTGTAGAGTGTAGGGTGTAGGGTGTAGAGTGTATGGTATAGAGTGTAGGGTATAGAGTGTAGGGATTAGAGTGTAGGGTATAGAGTGTAGGGTATAGAGTGTAGGGTATAGAGTGTAGGGTGTAGAGTGTAGAGTGTAGGGTATAGAGTGTAGAGTGTAGGGTATAGAGTGTAGGGTATAGAGTAGAGTGTAGAGTGTAGGGTATAGAGTGTAGAGTGTAGGGGATAGAATGTAGGGTATAGAGAGTAAGGTGTAGAGTGTAGGGTATAGAGTGTATGGTATAGAGTGTGGGGTATAAAGTGTAGAGTGTAGGGTATGGAGTGTAGGGTATAGAGTGTATGGTATAGAGTGTAGGGTTTAAAGTGTAGAGTGTAGGGTATAGAGTGTAGGGTATAGAGTGTAGAGTGTAGGGTAAAGAGTGTAGGGCATAGAGTGTAGGGTATAGAGTGTAGAGTGTAGGGTATAGAGTGTAGGGTATAGAGTGTAGGGTATAAAGTGTAGAGTGTAGTGTATAGAGTGTAGGGTATAGAGTGTAGGGTATAGAGTGTAGGGTATAGAGTGTAGGCTATAGAGTGTAGAGTGTAGGGTGTAGAGTGTAGGGTATAGAGTGTAGGGTATAGAGTGTAGGGTATAGAGTGTGGAGAAGAGAGTGTAGGGTATAGAGTGTAGGGTATAGAATGTAGAGTGTAGGGTGTAGAGTGCAAAGTGTAGGGTATAGAGTGTAAGGTATAGAGTGTAGTGTATAGAGTGTATGTTATAGAGTGTAGGGTATAGAGTGTAGAGTTTAGGGTATAGAGTGTAGTGTATAGAGTGTATGGTATAGAGTGTATGGTATAGAGTGTAGAGTGTAGGGTATAGAGTGTAGGGTATAGAGTGTAGGGTATAGAGTGTAGGGTATAGAGTGTAGGGTATAGAGTGTAGAGTGTAGGGTATAGAGTGTGGGGTATAGAGTGTAGGGTATAGAGTGTAGGGTATAGAGTGTAAGGTATAGAGTGTAGGTTATAGAGTGTAGGGTATAGAGTGTAGGGTATAGAGTGTAGCTTATAGAGCGTAGGGTGTAGGGTATAGAGTGTAGGGTATAGAGTGTAGGGTATAGAGTGTAGAGTGTAGGGTATAGAGTGTATGGTATAAAGCTTAGGGTGTAGAGCGTAGGGTATAGAGTGTAGAGTTTAGGGTATAGAGTGTGGGGCATAGAGTGTATGGTATACAGTTTAGAGTGTAGGGTATAGAGTGTAGGGTATAGAGTGTAGGGTATAGAGTGTAGAGTGTAGGGTATAGAGTGTAGGGTATAGAGTGCAGGTTGTAGAGTGTAGGGTATAGAGTGTAGGGTATAGAGTGTAGGGTATAAAGTGTAGAGTGTAGGGTATAGAGTGTATAGTGTAGGGTATAGAGTGTAGGGTATAGAGTGTAGGGTATAGAGTGTATAGTGTAGGGTATAGAGTGTATGCTATAGAGTGTATGGTGTAGAGTGTATGGTATAGAGTGTAGGGTGTAGAGTGTATGGTATAGAGTGTAGGGTATAGAGTGTAGGGTATAGAGTGTAGGGTATAGAGTGTATGTTATAGAGTGTAGGGTATAGAGTGTAGAGTGTAGGGTATAGAGTTTAGAGTGTAGGGTATAGAGTGTAGGGTATAGAGTGTAAGGTATATAGTGTAGAGTGTAGGGTATAGAGTGTAGGGTATAGAGTGTAGGGTATAGAGTGTAGGGTAAAGAGTGTAGAGTGTAGGGTACAGAGTGCAGGGTGTAGAGTGTAGGGTATAGAGTGTAGAGTGTAGGGTGTAGAGTGTAGGGTGTAGAGTGTAGGGTGTAGAGTGTAGGGTGTAGGGTATAGAGTGTAGGGTATAGAGTGTAGGGTATAGAGTGTAGGGTGTAGAGTGTAGGGTGTAGAGTGTAGGGTATAGAGTGTAGGGTATAGAGTGTAGGTTATAGAGTGTAGGGTGTAGGGATTAGAGTGTAGGGATTAGAGTGTAGGGTGTAGAGTGTAGGGTGTAGAGTGTAGGGTATAGAGTGTAGGGTATAGAGTGTAGGGTATAGAGTGTAGAGTGTAGGGATTAGAGTGTAGGGATTAGAGTGTAGGGTATAGAGTGTAGGGTATAGAGTGTAGGGTATAGAGTGTAGGGTATAGAGTGTAGGGTATAGAGTGTAGGGAATAGAGTGTAGAGTGTAGGGTGTAGAATGTAAAGTGTAGGGTATAGAGTTTAAGGTATAGAGTGTAGTGTATAGAGTGTATGTTATAGAGTGTAGGGTATCGAGTGTAGAGTGTAGGGTATAGAGTGTAGGGTATAGAGTGTAGGGTATAGAGTGTAGGGTATAGAGTGTAGGGTATAGAGTGTAGGGTGTAGGGTATAGAGTGTAGGGTATAGAGTGCACGTTGTAGAGTGTAGGGTATAGAGTGTAGGGTATAGAGAGTAGGGTATAAAGTGTAGAGTGTAGGGTTTAGAGTGTATAGTGTAGGGTATAGAGTGTAGGGTATAGAGTGTAGGGTATAGAGTGTAGAGTGTAGGGTATAGAGTGTATGCTATAGAGTGTATGGTGTAGAGTGTATGGTATAGAGTGTAGGGTATAGAGTGTAGAGTGTAGGGTATAGAGTGTAGGGTATAGAGTGTAGGGTATAGAGTGTAGGGTATAGAGTGTAGGGTATAGAGTGCATGTTATAGAGTGTAGGGTATAGAGTGTAGAGTGTAGAGTGTAGGGTATAGAGTTTAGAGTGTAGGGTATAGAGTGTAGGGTATAGAGTGTAGGGTGTAGAGTGTAGGGTATAGAGTGCAGGGTATAGAGTGTAGGGTATAGAGTGTATGGTATAGAGTGTAGGGTATAGAGTGTAGGGTATAGAGTGTAGGGTATAGAGTGTATGGTATAGAGTGTAGGGTATAGAGTGTAGAGTGTAGGGTATAGAGTGTAGGGTATAGAGTGTAGGGTATAGAGTGTAGGCTATAGAGTGTAGGGTATAGAGTGTAGAGTGTAGGGTATAGAGTGTAGGGTGTAGAGTGTAGGGTATAGAGTGTTGGGTGTAGAGTGCAGGGTGTAGAGTGTAGGGTGTAGAGTGCAGTGTATAGAGTGTAGGTATAGATTGTAGGGTATAAAGTGTAGAGTGTAGGGTATAGAGTGTAGGGTATAGAGTGTAGGGTGTAGAGTGTAGGGTGTAGAGTGTATGGTATAGAGTGTAGGGTATAGATTGTAGGGTATAGAGTGTAGAGTGTAGGGTATAGAGTGTAGGGTATAGAGCTTAGGGTGTAGAGTGTAGGACATAGAGTGTAGAGTTTAGGGTATAGAGTGTGGGGCATAGAGTGTATGGTATACAGTGTAGAGTGTAGAGTGTAGGGTATAGAGTGTATAATGTAGGGTACAGAGTGTAGGGTATAGAGTGTAGGGTGTAGAGTGTAGGGTGTAGAGTGTAGGGTATAGAGTGTAGGGTGTAGAGTGTATGGTATAGAGTGTAGGGTATAGAGTGTAGAGTGTAGGGTATAGAGTGTAGGGTATAGAGTGTAGGGTATAGAGTGTAGGGTATAGAGTGTAGGGTGTAGAGTGTAGGGTATAGAGTGTAGAGTTTAGGGTAGAGAGTGTGGGGCATAGAGTGTATGGTATACAGTGTAGAGTGTAGGGTATAGAATGTATAGTGTAGGGTATAGAGTGTAGGTTATAGAGTGTATGGTATTGAGTGTAGGGTATAAAGTGTAGAGTGTAGGGTATAGAGTGTATGGTATAGAGTGTAGGGTATAAAGTGTAGAGTGTAGGGTATAGAGTGTAGGGTATAGAGTGTAGTGTATAGAGTGTAGGGTATAGAGTGTAGGGTACAGAGTGTAGAGTGTAGGGTACAGAGTGCAGGGTGTAGAGTGTAGGGTATAGAGTGTAGAGTGTAGAGTGTAGGGTGTAGAGTGTAGGGTATAGAGTGTAGGGTATAGAGTGTAGGGTATAAAGTGTAGGGTGTAGGGTATAGAGAATCTGGAATTGCTTGCCTGAGGAGGTGGTGATGGCGAACTCAGTCGAGGGGTTCAAGAGAGGCCTGGATGTCTTCCTGGAGCAGAACAATATTGTATCATACAATTATTAGGTTCTGTAGAAGGACGTAGATCTGGGTATTTATTATGATGGAATATAGGCTGAACTGGATGGACAAATGTCTTTTTTCGGCCTTACTAACTATGTTACTATGTTACTATGTTAGTGTAGGGTATAGAGTGCAGGTTGTAGAGTGTAGGGTATAGAGTGTATGGTATAGGGTGTAGGGTATAAAGTGTAGGGTATAGAGTGTAGGGTACAGAGTGTAGGGTATAGAGTGTAGGGTATAGAGTGTAGGCTATAGAGTGTAGAGTAAATAGTGTAGAGTGTAGGGTATAGAGTGTAGGGTATAGAGTGTAGGGTATAGAGTGTGGAGTATAGAGTGTAGGGTATAGAATGTAGAGTGTAGAGTGTAGGGTGTAGAGTGCAAAGTGTAGGGTATAGAGTGTAAGATATAGAGTGTAGTGTATAGAGTGTGGAGTATAGAGTGTAGGGTATAGAATGTAGAGTGTAGAGTGTAGGGTGTAGAGTGCAAAGTGTAGGGTATAGAGTGTAAGATATAGAGTGTAGTGTATAGAGTGTATGTTATAGAGTGTAGGGTATAGAGTGTAGAGTTTAGGGTATAGAGTGTAGTGTATAGATTGTATGGTATAGAGTGTATGGTATAGAGTGTAGAGTGTAGGGTATAGAGTGTAGGGTATAGAGTGTAGGGTATAGAGTGTAGGGTGTAGAGTGTAGGGTATAGAGTGTAGGGTATAGAGTGTAGGGTATAGAGTGTAGGTTATAGAGTGTAGCGTATAGAGCGTAGGGTGTAGGGTATAGAGTGTAGGGTATAGAGTGTAGGGTATAGAGTGTAGGGTATAGAGTGTATGGTATAGAGCTTAGGGTGCAGAGTGTAGGGTATAGAATGTAGAGTTTAGGGTAGAGAGTGTGGGGCATAGAGTGTATGGTATACAGTGTAGAGTGTAGGGTATAGAGTGTATAGTGTAGGGTATAGAGTGTAGGGTATAGAGTGTATGGTATAGAGTGTAGGGTATAAAGTGTAGAGTGTAGGGTATAGAGTGTATGGTATAGAGTGTAGGGTATAAAGTGTAGAGTGTAGGGTATAGAGTGTAGGGTATAGAGTGTAGGCTATAGAGTGTAGGGTTAAGAGTGTAGGGTATAGAATGTAGAGTGTAGGGTATAGAGTGTAAAGTGTAGGGTATAGAGTGTAGGATATAGAGTGTAGAGTGTAGGGTATAGAGTGTAGGGTATACAGTGTATGGTATAGAGTGTAGGGTATAGAGTGTAGGGTATAGAGTGTATGGTATAGAGTGTAGGGTATAGAGTGTAGGGTATAGAGTGTAGGGTATAGAGTGTATGGTATAGAGTGTAGGGTATAGAGTGTAGAGTGTAGGGTATAGAGTGTAGGGTATAGAGTGTAGGGTATAGAGTGTAGGCTATAGAGTGTAGGGTATAGAGTGTAGAGTGTAGGGTATAGAGTGTAGGGTGTAGAGTGTAGGGTATAGAGTGTTGGGTGTAGAGTGCAGGGTGTAGAGTGCAGGGTGTAGAGTGCAGGGTATAGAGTGTAGGGTATAGAGTGTAGGGTATAAAGTGTAGAGTGTAGGGTATAGAGTGTAGGGTATAGAGTGTAGGGTGTAGAGTGTAGGGTATAGAGTGTAGAGTTTAGGGTAGAGAGTGTGGGGCATAGAGTGTATGGTATACAGTGTAGAGTGTAGGGTATAGAGTGTATAGTGTAGGGTATAGAGTGTAGGTTATAGAGTGTATGGTATAGAGTGTAGGGTATAAAGTGTAGAGTGTAGGGTATAGAGTGTATGGTATAGAGTGTAGGGTATAAAGTGTAGAGTGTAGGGTATAGAGTGTAGGGTAAAGAGTGTAGAGTGTAGGGTACAGAGTGCAGGGTGTAGAGTGTAGGGTATAGAGTGTAGAGTGTAGAGTGTAGGGTGTAGAGTGTAGGGTATAGAGTGTAGGGTATAGAGTGTAGGGTATAGAGTGTAGGGTATAAAGTGTAGGGTGTAGGGTATAGAGTGTAGGGTATAGAGTGCAGGTTGTAGAGTGTCGGGTATAGAGTGTATGGTATAGGGTGTAGGGTATAAAGTGTAGGGTATAGAGTGTAGGGTATAGAGTGTAGGGTATAGAGTGTAGGGTATAGAGTGTAGGCTATAGAGTGTAGAGTATATAGTGTAGAGTGTAGGGTATAGAGTGTAGGGTATAGAGTGTAGGGTATAGAGTGTGGAGTATAGAGTGTAGGGTATAGAATGTAGAGTGTAGAGTGTAGGGTGTAGAGTGCAAAGTGTAGGGTATAGAGTGTAAGATATAGAGTGTAGTGTATAGAGTGTATGTTATAGAGTGTAGGGTATAGAGTGTAGAGTTTAGGGTATAGAGTGTAAGGTATAGAGTGTCGGGTGTGGAGTGTAGGGTATAGAGTGTAGGGTATAGAGTGTATGGTATAGAGTGTAGGGTATAGAGTGTATGGTATAGAGTGTAGAGTGTAGGGTATAGAGTGTGTTTTATAGAGTGTAGGGTATAGAGTGTAGGGTATAGAGTGTAGAGTGTAGGGTATAGAGTGTAGGGTATAGAGTGTAGAGTGTAGGGTATAGAGTGTAGGGTATAGAGTGTAGGGTATAGAGTGTAGAGTGTAGGGATTAGAGTGTAGGGATTAGAGTGTAGGGTATATAGTGTAGAGTGTAGAGTATAGAGTGTAGGGTATAGAGTGTAGGGATTAGAGTGTAGGGATTAGAGTGTAGGGATTAGAGTGTAGGGATTAGAGTGTAGGGATTAGAGTGTAGGGTATAGAGTGTAGGGTATAGAGTGTAGGGTATAGAGTGTAGGGTATAGTGTGTATGGTATAGAGTGTAGGGTATAAAGTGTAGAGTGTATGGTATAGAGTGTAGGGTATAGAGTGTAAAGTGTAGGGTATAGAGTGTATGGTATAGAGTGTAGGGTGTAGAGTGTATGGTATAGAGTGTAGGGTATAGAGTGTAGAGTGTAGGGTATAGAGTGTAGGGTATAGAGTGTAGGGTATAGAGTGTAGGGTATAGAGTGTAGGGTACAGAGTGTAGAGTGTAGGGTATAGAGTGTAGGGTACAGAGTGCAGGGTGTAGAGTGTAGGGTATAGAGTGTATAGTGTAGGGTATAGAGTGTAGGGTATAGAGTGTAGGGTGTAGAGTGTAGGGTAGAGAGTGTGGGACATAGAGTGTATGGTATACAGTGTAGAGTGTAGGGTATAGAGTGTATAGTGTAGGGTATAGAGTGTAGGGTATAGAGTGTATGGTATAGAGTGTAGGGTATAAAGTGTAGAGTGTAGGGTATAGAGTGTATGGTATAGAGTGTAGGGTATAAAGTGTAGAGTGTAGGGTATAGAGTGTAGGGTATAGAGTGTAGGGTAAAGAGTGTAGAGTGTAGGGTACAGAGTGCAGGGTGTAGAGTGTAGGGTATAGAGTGTAGAGTGTAGAGTGTAGGGTGTAGAGTGTAGGGTATAGAGTGTAGGGTATAGAGTGTAGGGTATAGAGTGTAGGGTATAAAGTGTAGGGTGTAGGGTATAGAGTGTAGGGTATAGAGTGCAGGTTGTAGAGTGTAGGGTATAGAGTGTATGGTATAGGGTGTAGGGTATAAAGTGTAGGGTATAGAGTGTAGGGTATAGAGTGTAGGGTATTGAGTGTAGGGTATAGAGTGTAGGCTATAGAGTGTAGAGTATATAGTGTAGAGTGTAGGGTATAGAGTGTAGGGTATAGAGTGTAGGGTATAGAATGTGGAGTATAGAGTGTAGGGTATTGAATGTAGAGTGTAGAGTGTAGGGTGTAGAGTGCAAAGTGTAGGGTATAGAGTGTAAGATATAGAGTGTAGTGTATAGAGTGTATGTTATAGAGTGTAGGGTATAGAGTGTAGAGTTTAGGGTATAGAGTGTAGTGTATAGATTGTATGGTATAGAGTGTATGGTATAGAGTGTAGAGTGTAGGGTATAGAGTGTAGGGTATAGAGTGTAGGGTATACAGTGTAGGGTGTAGAGTGTAGGGTATAGAGTGTAGGGTATAGAGTGTAGGGTATAGAGTGTAGGTTATAGAGTGTAGCGTATAGAGCGTAGGGTGTAGGGTATAGAGTGTAGGGTATAGAGTGTAGGGTATAGAGTGTAGGGTATAAAGTGTATGGTATAGAGCTTAGGGTGTAGAGTGTAGGGTATAGAGTGTAGGGTATAGAGTGTATGGTATAGAGTGTAGGGTATAAAGTGTAGAGTGTAGGGTATAGAGTGTATGGTATAGAGTGTAGGGTATAAAGTGTAGAGTGTAGGGTATAGAGTGTAGGGTATAGAGTGTAGGGTATAGAGTGTAGAGTTTAGAGTGTAGGGTATAGAATGTAGAGTGTAGGGTGTAGAGTGTAAAGTGTAGGGTATAGAGTGTAGGATATAGAGTGTAGAGTGTAGGGTATAGAGTGTAGGGTATACAGTGTATGGTATAGAGTGTAGGGTATAGAGTGTAGAGTGTAGGGTATAGAGTGTAGGGTATAGAATGTAGGGTATAGAGTGTAGGGTATAGATTGTAGGGTATAGGGTATAGAGTGTATGGTGTAGAGTGTAGGGTATAGAGTGTAGGGTGTAGAGTGTGGGGTGTAGAGTGTAGGATGTAGAGTGTAGAGTGTAGGGTATAGAGTGTAGGGTATAGAGTGTAGAGTGTAGGGTATAGAGTGTAGGGTATAGAGTGTAGGGTATAGAGTGTAGGGTATAGAGTGTAGGCTATAGAGTGTAGGGTATAGAGTGTAGAGTGTAGGGTATAGAGTGTAGGGTGTAGAGTGTAGGGTATAGAGTGTTGGGTGTAGAGTGCAGGGTGTAGAGTGCAGGGTGTAGAGTGCAGGGTGTAGAGTGCAGGGTATAGAGTGTAGGGTATAGAGTGTAGGGTATAAAGTGTAGAGTGTAGGGTATAGAGTGTAGGGTATAGAGTGTAGGGTGTAGAGTGTAGGGTATAGAGTGTAGAGTTTAGGGTAGAGAGTGTGGGGCATAGAGTGTATGGTATACAGTGTAGAGTGTAGGGTATAGAGTGTATAGTGTAGGGTATAGAGTGTAGGTTATAGAGTGTATGGTATAGAGTGTAGGGTATAAAGTGTAGAGTGTAGGGTATAGAGTGTATGGTATAGAGTGTAGGGTATAAAATGTAGAGTGTAGGGTATAGAGTGTAGGGTAAAGAGTGTAGAGTGTAGGGTACAGAGTGCAGGGTGTAGAGTGTAGGGTATAGAGTGTAGAGTGTAGAGTGTAGGGTGTAGAGTGTAGGGTATAGAGTGTAGGGTATAGAGTGTAGGGTATAGAGTGTAGGGTATAAAGTGTAGGGTGTAGGGTATAGAGTGTAGGGTATAGAGTGCAGGTTGTAGAGTGTCGGGTATAGAGTGTATGGTATAGGGTGTAGGGTATAAAGTGTAGGGTATAGAGTGTAGGGTATAGAGTGTAGGGTATAGAGTGTAGGGTATAGAGTGTAGGCTATAGAGTGTAGAGTATATAGTGTAGAGTGTAGGGTATAGAGTGTAGGGTATAGAGTGTAGGGTATAGAGTGTGGAGTATAGAGTGTAGGGTATAGAATGTAGAGTGTAGAGTGTAGGGTGTAGAGTGCAAAGTGTAGGGTATAGAGTGTAAGATATAGAGTGTAGTGCATAGAGTGTATGTTATAGAGTGTAGGGTATAGAGTGTAGAGTTTAGGGTATAGAGTGTAAGGTATAGAGTGTCGGGTGTGGAGTGTAGGGTATAGAGTGTAGGGTATAGAGTGTATGGTATAGAGTGTAGGGTATAGAGTGTATGGTATAGAGTGTAGAGTGTAGGGTATAGAGTGTGTTTTATAGAGTGTAGGGTATAGAGTGTAGGGTATAGAGTGTAGAGTGTAGGGTATAGAGTGTAGGGTATAGAGTGTAGAGTGTAGGGTATAGAGTGTAGGGTATAGAGTGTAGGGTATAGAGTGTAGAGTGTAGGGATTAGAGTGTAGGGATTAGAGTGTAGGGTATATAGTGTAGAGTGTAGAGTATAGAGTGTAGGGTATAGAGTGTAGGGATTAGAGTGTAGGGATTAGAGTGTAGGGATTAGAGTGTAGGGATTAGAGTGTAGGGATTAGAGTGTAGGGTATAGAGTGTAGGGTATAGAGTGTAGGGTATAGAGTGTAGGGTATAGTGTGTATGGTATAGAGTGTAGGGTATAAAGTGTAGAGTGTATGGTATAGAGTGTAGGGTATAGAGTGTAAAGTGTAGGGTATAGAGTGTATGGTATAGAGTGTAGGGTGTAGAGTGTATGGTATAGAGTGTAGGGTATAGAGTGTAGAGTGTAGGGTATAGAGTGTAGGGTATAGAGTGTAGGGTATAGAGTGTAGGGTATAGAGTGTAGGGTACAGAGTGTAGAGTGTAGGGTATAGAGTGTAGGGTACAGAGTGCAGGGTGTAGAGTGTAGGGTATAGAGTGTATAGTGTAGGGTATAGAGTGTAGGGTATAGAGTGTAGGGTGTAGAGTGTAGGGTAGAGAGTGTGGGACATAGAGTGTATGGTATACAGTGTAGAGTGTAGGGTATAGAGTGTATAGTGTAGGGTATAGAGTGTAGGGTATAGAGTGTATGGTATAGAGTGTAGGGTATAAAGTGTAGAGTGTAGGGTATAGAGTGTATGGTATAGAGTGTAGGGTATAAAGTGTAGAGTGTAGGGTATAGAGTGTAGGGTATAGAGTGTAGGGTAAAGAGTGTAGAGTGTAGGGTACAGAGTGCAGGGTGTAGAGTGTAGGGTATAGAGTGTAGAGTGTAGAGTGTAGGGTGTAGAGTGTAGGGTATAGAGTGTAGGGTATAGAGTGTAGGGTATAGAGTGTAGGGTATAAAGTGTAGGGTGTAGGGTATAGAGTGTAGGGTATAGAGTGCAGGTTGTAGAGTGTAGGGTATAGAGTGTATGGTATAGGGTGTAGGGTATAAAGTGTAGGGTATAGAGTGTAGGGTATAGAGTGTAGGGTATTGAGTGTAGGGTATAGAGTGTAGGCTATAGAGTGTAGAGTATATAGTGTAGAGTGTAGGGTATAGAGTGTAGGGTATAGAGTGTAGGGTATAGAATGTGGAGTATAGAGTGTAGGGTATTGAATGTAGAGTGTAGAGTGTAGGGTGTAGAGTGCAAAGTGTAGGGTATAGAGTGTAAGATATAGAGTGTAGTGTATAGAGTGTATGTTATAGAGTGTAGGGTATAGAGTGTAGAGTTTAGGGTATAGAGTGTAGTGTATAGATTGTATGGTATAGAGTGTATGGTATAGAGTGTAGAGTGTAGGGTATAGAGTGTAGGGTATAGAGTGTAGGGTATACAGTGTAGGGTGTAGAGTGTAGGGTATAGAGTGTAGGGTATAGAGTGTAGGGTATAGAGTGTAGGTTATAGAGTGTAGCGTATAGAGCGTAGGGTGTAGGGTATAGAGTGTAGGGTATAGAGTGTAGGGTATAGAGTGTAGGGTATAGAGTGTATGGTATAGAGCTTAGGGTGTAGAGTGTAGGGTATAGAGTGTAGGGTATAGAGTGTATGGTATAGAGTGTAGGGTATAAAGTGTAGAGTGTAGGGTATAGAGTGTATGGTATAGAGTGTAGGGTATAAAGTGTAGAGTGTAGGGTATAGAGTGTAGGGTATAGAGTGTAGGGTATAGAGTGTAGAGTTTAGAGTGTAGGGTATAGAATGTAGAGTGTAGGGTGTAGAGTGTAAAGTGTAGGGTATAGAGTGTAGGATATAGAGTGTAGAGTGTAGGGTATAGAGTGTAGGGTATACAGTGTATGGTATAGAGTGTAGGGTATAGAGTGTAGAGTGTAGGGTATAGAGTGTAGGGTATAGAATGTAGGGTATAGAGTGTAGGGTATAGATTGTAGGGTATAGGGTATAGAGTGTATGGTGTAGAGTGTAGGGTATAGAGTGTAGGGTGTAGAGTGTGGGGTGTAGAGTGGTGTAGAGTGTAGGATGTAGAGTGTAGAGTGTAGGGTATAGAGTGTAGGGTATAGAGTGTAGAGTGTAGGGTATAGAGTGTAGGGTATAGAGTGTAGGGTGTAGAGTATAGGGTGTAGAGTGTAGGGATTAGAGTGTAGGGTATAGAGTGTAGAGTGTAGGGTATAGAGTGTAGGGTATAGAGTGTAGAGTGTAGGGTTAGATTGTAGGGTATAGAGTGTAGGGTATAGAGTGTATGGTATAGAGTGTAGGGTATACAGTGTAGAGTGTATGGTATAGAGTGTAGGGTATAAAGTGTAGAGTGTAGGGTATAGAGTGTAGGGTATAGAGTGTAGGGTATAGAGTGTAGAGTGTAGGGTATAGAGTGTAGGGTACAGAGTGCAGAGTGTAGGGTATAGAGTGTAGGGTATATAGTGTAGGGTATAGAGTGTAGGGTAAAGAGTGTAGAGTGTAGGGTACAGAGTGCAGGGTGTAGAGTGTAGGGTATAGAGTGTAGAGTGTAGGGTGTAGAGTGTAGGGTGTAGAGTGTAGGGTATAGAGTGTAGAGTGTAGGGTGTAGAGTGTAGTGTGTAGGGTATAGAGTGTAGGGTATAGAGTGTAGGGTATAGAGTGTAGGGTATAGGGTGTAGGGATTAGAGTGTAGGGATTAGAGTGTAGGGTGTAGAGTGTAGGGTATAGAGTGTAGGGTATAGAGTGTAGTGTATAGAGTGCAGGTTGTAGAGTGTAGGGTATAGAGTGTAGGGTAAAGAGTGTAGAGTGTAGGGTACAGAGTGCAGGGTGTAGAGTGTAGGGTATAGAGTGTAGGGTGTAGGTTGTAGAGTGTAGGGTATAGGGTGTAGAGTGTAGGGTGTAGGGTATAGAGTGTAGGGTATAGAGTGTAGGGTATAGAGTGTAGGGTATAGAGTGTAGAGTGTAGGGATTAGAGTGTAGGGTATAGAGTGTAGGCTATAGAGTGTAGGGTGTAGAGTGTAGGGTATAGAGTGTATGGTATAGAGTGTAGGGTATAGAGTGTAGGGTATAGAGTGTATGTTATAGAGTGTAGGGTATAGAGTGTAGAGTGTAGGGAATAGAGTTTAGAGTGTAGGGTATAGAGTGTAGGGTATAGAGTGTAAGGTATAGAGTGTAGAGTGTAGGGTATAGAGTGTAGGGTATAGAGTGTAGGGTATAGAGTGTAGGATAAAGAGTGTAGAGTGTAGGGTACAGAGTGTAGGGTGTAGAGTGTAGGGTATAGAGTGTAGGGTGTAGAGTGTAGGGTGTAGGGTATAGAGTGTAGGGTATAGAGTGTAGGGTATAGAGTGTAGAGTGTAGAGTGTAGGGTATAGAGTGTAGGGTATAGAGTGTAGGGTATAGAGTGTAGGGTGTAGAGATTAGAGTGTAGGGATTAGAGTGTAGGGTGTAGAGTGTAGGATGTAGAGTGTAGGGTATAGAGTGTAGGGTATAGAGTGTAGGGTATAGAGTGTAGGGTATAAAGCGTAGAGTGTAGGGTATAGAGTGTATAGTGTAGGGTATAGAGTGTAGGGTATAGAGTGTAGGGTATAGAGTGTAGGGTATAGGGTATAGAGTGTAGGGTGTAGAGTGTAGGGTGTAGGGTGTAGAGTGTATGGTATAAAGTGTAGGGTATAGAGTGTAGGGATTAGAGTGTAGGGTATAGAGTGTAGGGTATAGAGTGTAGGGTATAGAGTGTAGGGTGTAGAGTGTAGGGTATAGAGTGTAGAGTGTAGGGTATAGAGTGTAGGGTATAGAGTAGAGTGTAGAGTGTAGGGTATAGAGTGTATGTTATAGGGTATAGAGTGTAGAGTGTAGGGTATAGAGTTTAGAGTGTAGGGTATAGAGTGTAGGGTATAGAGTGTAAGGTATAGAGTGTAGGGTGTAGAGTGTAGGGTATAGAGTGTAGGGTATAGAGTGTATGGTATAGAGTGTATGGTATAGAGTGTAGGGTATAGAGTGTAGAGTGTAGGGTATAGAGTGTAGGGTATAGAGTGTAGAGTGTAGGGTATAGAGTGTAGGGTATAGAGTGTAGGGTGTAGAGTGTAGGGTGTAGAGTGTAGGGATTAGAGTGTAGGGTATAGAGTGTAGAGTGTAGGGTATAGAGTGTAGGGTATAGAGTGTAGAGTGTAGGGATTAGATTGTAGGGTATAGAGTGTAGGGTATAGAGTGTATGGTATAGAGTGTAGGGTATACAATGTAGAGTGCATGGTATAGAGTGTAGGGTATAAAGTGTAGAGTGTAGGGTATAGAGTGTAGGGTATAGAGTGTAGGGTATAGAGTGTAGAGTGTAGGGTATAGAGTGTAGGGTACAGAGTGCAGAGTGTAGGGTATAGAGTGTAGGGTATATAGTGTAGGGTATAGAGTGTAGGGTAAAGAGTGTAGAGTGTAGGGTACAGAGTGCAGGGTGTAGAGTGTAGGGTATAGAGTGTAGAGTGTAGGGTGTAGAGTGTAGGGTGTAGAGTGTAGGGTATAGAGTGTAGAGTGTAGGGTGTAGAGTGTAGTGTGTAGGGTATAGAGTGTAGGGTATAGAGTGTAGGGTATAGAGTGTAGGGTATAGGGTGTAGGGATTAGAGTGTAGGGATTAGAGTGTAGGGATTAGAGTGTAGGGTGTAGAGTGTAGGGTATAGAGTGTAGGGTATAGAGTGTAGTGTATAGAGTGCAGGTTGTAGAGTGTAGGGTATAGAGTGTAGGGTATAGAGTGTAGAGTGTAGGGTATAGAGTGTAGGGTACAGAGTGCAGAGTGTAGGGTATAGAGTGTAGGGTATATAGTGTAGGGTATAGAGTGTAGGGTAAAGAGTGTAGAGTGTAGGGTACAGAGTGCAGGGTGTAGAGTGTAGGGTATAGAGTGTAGAGTGTAGGGTGTAGAGTGTAGGGTGTAGAGTGTAGGGTATAGAGTGTAGAGTGTAGGGTGTAGAGTGTAGTGTGTAGGGTATAGAGTGTAGGGTATAGAGTGTAGGGTATAGAATGTAGGGTATAGGGTGTAGGGATTAGAGTGTAGGGATTAGAGTGTAGGGTGTAGAGTGTAGGGTATAGAGTGTAGGGTATAGAGTGTAGTGTATAGAGTGCAGGTTGTAGAGTGTAGGGTATAGAGTGTAGGGTAAAGAGTGTAGAGTGTAGGGTACAGAGTGCAGGGTGTAGAGTGTAGGGTATAGAGTGTAGGGTGTAGGTTGTAGAGTGTAGGGTATAGGGTGTAGAGTGTAGGGTGTAGGGTATAGAGTGTATGGTATAGAGTGTAGGGTATAGAGTGTAGGGTATAGAGTGTAGAGTGTAGGGATTAGAGTGTAGGGTATAGAGTGTAGGCTATAGAGTGTAGGGTGTAGAGTGTAGGGTATAGAGTGTATGGTATAGAGTGTAGGGTATAGAGTGTAGGGTATAGAGTGTATGTTATAGAGTGTAGGGTATAGAGTGTAGAGTGTAGGGAATAGAGTTTAGAGTGTAGGGTATAGAGTGTAGGGTATAGAGTGTAAGGTATAGAGTGTAGAGTGTAGGGTATAGAGTGTAGGGTATAGAGTGTAGGGTATAGAGTGTAGGATAAAGAGTGTAGAGTGTAGGGTACAGAGTGTAGGGTGTAGAGTGTAGGGTATAGAGTGTAGGGTGTAGAGTGTAGGGTGTAGGGTATAGAGTGTAGGGTATAGAGTGTAGGGTATAGAGTGTAGAGTGTAGAGTGTAGGGTATAGAGTGTAGGGTATAGAGTGTAGGGTATAGAGTGTAGGGTGTAGAGATTAGAGTGTAGGGATTAGAGTGTAGGGTGTAGAGTGTAGGATGTAGAGTGTAGGGTATAGAGTGTAGGGTATAGAGTGTAGGGTATAGAGTGTAGGGTATAAAGCGTAGAGTGTAGGGTATAGAGTGTATAGTGTAGGGTATAGAGTGTAGGGTATAGAGTGTAGGGTATAGAGTGTAGGGTATAGGGTATAGAGTGTAGGGTGTAGAGTGTAGGGTGTAGGGTGTAGAGTGTATGGTATAAAGTGTAGGGTATAGAGTGTAGGGATTAGAGTGTAGGGTATAGAGTGTAGGGTATAGAGTGTAGGGTATAGAGTGTAGGGTGTAGAGTGTAGGGTATAGAGTGTAGAGTGTAGGGTATAGAGTGTAGGGTATAGAGTAGAGTGTAGAGTGTAGGGTATAGAGTGTATGTTATAGGGTATAGAGTGTAGAGTGTAGGGTATAGAGTTTAGAGTGTAGGGTATAGAGTGTAGGGTATAGAGTGTAAGGTATAGAGTGTAGGGTGTAGAGTGTAGGGTATAGAGTGTAGGGTATAGAGTGTATGGTATAGAGTGTAGGGTATAGAGTGTATGGTATAGAGTGTAGGGTATAGAGTGTAGAGTGTAGGGTATAGAGTGTAGGGTATAGAGTGTAGAGTGTAGGGTATAGAGTGTAGGGTATAGAGTGTAGGGTGTAGAGTGTAGGGTGTAGAGTGTAGGGATTAGAGTGTAGGGTATAGAGTGTAGAGTGTAGGGTATAGAGTGTAGGGTATAGAGTGTAGAGTGTAGGGATTAGATTGTAGGGTATAGAGTGTAGGGTATAGAGTGTATGGTATAGAGTGTAGGGTATACAATGTAGAGTGCATGGTATAGAGTGTAGGGTATAAAGTGTAGAGTGTAGGGTATAGAGTGTAGGGTATAGAGTGTAGGGTATAGAGTGTAGAGTGTAGGGTATAGAGTGTAGGGTACAGAGTGCAGAGTGTAGGGTATAGAGTGTAGGGTATATAGTGTAGGGTATAGAGTGTAGGGTAAAGAGTGTAGAGTGTAGGGTACAGAGTGCAGGGTGTAGAGTGTAGGGTATAGAGTGTAGAGTGTAGGGTGTAGAGTGTAGGGTGTAGAGTGTAGGGTATAGAGTGTAGAGTGTAGGGTGTAGAGTGTAGTGTGTAGGGTATAGAGTGTAGGGTATAGAGTGTAGGGTATAGAGTGTAGGGTATAGGGTGTAGGGATTAGAGTGTAGGGATTAGAGTGTAGGGATTAGAGTGTAGGGTGTAGAGTGTAGGGTATAGAGTGTAGGGTATAGAGTGTAGTGTATAGAGTGCAGGTTGTAGAGTGTAGGGTATAGAGTGTAGGGTAAAGAGTGTAGAGTGTAGGGTACAGAGTGCAGGGTGTAGAGTGTAGGGTATAGAGTGTAGGGTGTAGGTTGTAGAGTGTAGGGTATAGGGTGTAGAGTGTAGGGTGTAGAGTGTAGGGTGTAGGGTATAGAGTGTAGGGCATAGAGTGTAGGGTATAGAGTGTAGGGTATAGAGTGTAGAGTGTAGGGATTAGAGTGTAGGGTATAGAGTGTAGGCTATAGAGTGTAGGGTGTAGAGTGTAGGGTATAGAGTGTATGGTATAGAGTGTAGGGTATAGAGTGTAGGGTATAGAGTGTATGTTATAGAGTGTAGGGTATAGAGTGTAGAGTGTAGGGAATAGAGTTTAGAGTGTAGGGTATAGAGTGTAGGGTATATAGTGTAAGGGATAGAGTGTAGAGTGTAGGGTATAGAGTGTAGGGTATAGAGTGTAGGGTATAGAGTGTAGGGTAAAGAGTGTAGAGTGTAGGGTACAGAGTGCAGGGTGTAGAGTGTAGGGTATAGAGTGTAGGGTGTAGAGTGTAGGGTATAGAGTGTAGGGTGTAGAGTGTAGGGTGTAGGGTATAGAGTGTAGGGTATAGAGTGTAGGGTATAGAGTGTAGAGTGTAGAGTGTAGGGTGTAGAGTGTAGGGTATAGAGTGTAGGGTATAGAGTGTAGGGTATAGAGTGTAGGGATTAGAGTGTAGGGTATAGAGTGTAGGGTATAGAGTGTAGGGTACAGAGTGTAGGGTATAGAGTGTAGGGTATAGAGTGTAGGGTACAGAGTGTAGGGTATAGAGTGTAGGGTATAGAGTGTAGGGTATAGAGTGTAGAGTGTAGGGTATAGAGTGTAGGGTATAGAGTAGAGTGTAGAGTGTAGGGTATAGAGTGTAGAGTGTAGCGGATAGAATGTAGGGTATAGAGTGTAAGGTGTAGAGTGTAGGGTATAGAGTGTATGGTATAGAGTGTGGGGTATAAAGTGTAGAGTTTAGGGTATGGAGTGTAGGGTATAGAGTGTAGAGTGTAGTGTATAGAGTGTAGGGTATATAGAGTGTAGGGTATAGAGTGTAGAGTGTAGGGTACAGAGCGCAGGGTGTAGAGTGTAGGGTATAGAGTGTAGGGTGTAGAGTGTAGGGTATAGAGTGTAGGGTGTAGAGTGTAGGGTGTGAGGTATAGAGTGTAGGGTATAGAGTGTAGGGTATAGAGTGTAGAGTGTAGAGTGTAGGGTGTAGAGTGTAGGGTATAGAGTGTAGGGTATAGAGTGTAGGGTATAGAGTGTAGGGTGTAGGGATAACAGTGTAGGGATTAGAGTGTAGGGTGTAGAGTGTAGGGTGTAGAGTGTAGGGTATAGAGTGTAGGGTATAGAGTGTAGGGTATAAAGCGTAGAGTGTAGGGTATAGAGTGTATAGTGTAGGGTATAGAGTGTAGGGTATAGAGTGTAGGGTATAGAGTGTAGGGTATAGGGTATAGAGTGTAGGGTGTAGAGTGTAGAGTGTAGGGTGTACAGTGTATGGTATAGAGTGTAGGGTATAGAGTGTAGGGATTAGAGTGTAGGGTATAGAGTGTAGGGTATAGAGTGTAGGGTATAGAGTGTAGGGTGTAGAGTGTAGAGTGTAGGGTATAGAGTGTAGAGTGTAGGGTATAGAGTGTAGGGTATAGAGTAGAGTGTAGAGTGTAGGGTATAGAGTGTAGAGTGTAGGGGATAGAATGTAGGGTATAGAGTGTAAGGTGTAGAGTGTTGGGTATAGAGTGTATGGTATAGAGTGTGGGGTATAAAGTGTAGAGTGTAGGGTATGGAGTGTAGGGTATAGAGTGTATGGTATAGAGTGTAGGGTATAAAGTGTAGAGTGTAGGGTATAGAGTGTAGGGTATAGAGTGTATGGTATAGAGTGTAGGGTATAAAGTGTAGAGTGTAGGGTATAGAGTGTATGGTATAGAGTGTAGGGTATAAAGTGTAGAGTGTAGGGTATAGAGTGTAGGGTATAGAGTGTAGGGTATAGAGTGTAGGGTAAAGAGTGTAGAGTGTAGGGTACAGAGTGCAGGGTGTAGAGTGTAGGGTATAGAGTGTAGAGTGTAGAGTGTAGGGTGTAGGGTGTAGGGTATAGAGTGTAGGGTATAGAGTGTAGGGTATAGAGTGTAGGGTATAAAGTGTAGGGTGTAGGGTATAGAGTGTAGGGTATAGAGTGCAGGTTGTAGAGTGTAGGGTATAGAGTGTATGGTATAGGGTGTAGGGTATAAAGTGTAGGGTATAGATTGTAGGGTATAGAGTGTAGGGTATAGAGTGTAGGGTATAGAGTGTAGGCTATAGAGTGTAGAGTATATAGTGTAGAGTGTAGGGTATAGAGTGTAGGGTATAGAGTGTAGGGTATAGAGTGTGGAGTATAGAGTGTAGGGTATAGAATGTAGAGTGTAGAGTGTAGGGTGTAGAGTGCAAAGTGTAGGGTATAGAGTGTAAGATATAGAGTGTAGTGTATAGAGTGTATGTTATAGAGTGTAGGGTATAGAGTGTAGAGTTTAGGGTATAGAGTGTAGTGTATAGATTGTATGGTATAGAGTGTATGGTATAGAGTGTAGAGTGTAGGGTATAGAGTGTAGGGTATAGAGTGTAGGGTATAGAGTGTAGGGTGTAGAGTGTAGGGTATAGAGTGTAGGGTATAGAGTGTAGGGTATAGAGTGTAGGTTATAGAGTGTAGCGTATAGAGCGTAGGGTGTAGGGTATAGAGTGTAGGGTATAGAGTGTAGGGTATAGAGTGTAGGGTATAGAGTGTATGGTATAGAGTGTAGGGTATAGAGTGTAGAGTGTAGGGTATAGAGTTTAGAGTGTAGGGTATAGAGTGTAGGGTATAGAGTGTAAGGTATATAGTGTAGAGTGTAGGGTATAGAGTGTAGGGTATAGAGTTTAGAGTGTAGGGTATAGAGTGTAGGGTATAGAGTGTAAGGTATATAGTGTAGAGTGTAGGGTATAGAGTGTAGGATATAGAGTGTAGGGTATCGAGTGTAGGGTAAAGAGTGTAGAGTGTAGGGTACAGAGTGCAGGGTGTAGAGTGTAGGGTATAGAGTGTAGAGTGTAGGGTGTAGAGTGTAGAGTGTAGGGTGTAGAGTGTAGGGTGTAGGGTATAGAGTGTAGGGTATAGAGTGTAGGGTATAGAGTGTAGGGTGTAGAGTGTAGGGTGTAGAGTGTAGGGTATAGAGTGTAGGGTATAGAGTGTAGGTTATAGAGTGTAGGGTGTAGGGATTAGAGTGTAGGGTATAGAGTGTAGGGTATAGAGTGTAGGGTATAGAGTGTAGAGTGTAGGGATTAGAGTGTAGTGATTAAAGTGTAGGGTATAGAGTGTAGGGTATAGAGTGTAGGGTACAGAGTGCAGGGTGTAGAGTGTAGGGTATAGAGTGTAGAGTGTAGGGTGTAGAGTGTAGGGTGTAGAGTGTAGGGTGTAGAGTGTAGGGTGTAGGGTATAGAGTGTAGGGTATAGAGTGTAGGGTATAGAGTGTAGGGTGTAGAGTGTAGGGTGTAGAGTGTAGGGTATAGAGTGTAGGGTATAGAGTGTAGGTTATAGAGTGTAGGGTGTAGGGATTAGAGTGTAGGGATTAGAGTGTAGGGTGTAGAGTGTAGGGTGTAGAGTGTAGGGTATAGAGTGTAGGGTATAGAGTGTAGGGTATAGAGTGTAGAGTGTAGGGATTAGAGTGTAGTGATTAAAGTGTAGGGTATAGAGTGTAGGGTATAGAGTGTAGGGTATAGAGTGTAGGGTATAGAGTGTAGGGTATAGAGTGTAGGGAATAGAGTGTAGAGTGTAGGGTGTAGAATGTAAAGTGTAGGGTATAGAGTGTAAGGTATAGAGTGTAGTGTATAGAGTGTATGTTATAGAGTGTAGGGTATAGAGTGTAGAGTGTAGGGTATAGAGTGTAGGGTATAGAGTGTAGGGTATAGAGTGTATAGTGTAGGGTATAGAGTGTAGGGTATAGAGTGTATGGTATAGAGTGTAGGGTATAAAGTGTAGAGTGTAGGGTATAGAGTGTATGGTATAGAGTGTAGGGTATAAAGTGTAGAGTGTAGGGTATAGAGTGTAGGGTATAGAGTGTAGGCTATAGAGTATAGAGTTTAGAGTGTAGGGTA